>NW_019384847.1:285318-404607 GCF_000671375.1 Centruroides sculpturatus
ACAGAGAATAAACTGCCCAAATACCCTTAAACAAAGGAAAAGTACGTCCTTTATGAAGGCATAGAGCCTTTACTACATGAAAATGAAAATTCATGAATACACTGTGTACAGTAATTTACCCGATAAGACAGACCTCAGAAAAATACTTTATGAGAGCTTTTATACTTTTATAAAGCTGTCTATAATGAAAATTAATTAACTAAGGACTTTTTTGCCCTGCCAGGGTGTGGCCGAGTTATCCGGAGTGCTGGGTTATCGAGAGCCGAGTTTTCGAGGTTCTACTGTAATGGGTTGAAATCTACAATATTATTTGAAAAAAATAATCTGTAGACTAATTAGTAACTCCTATTCTCATGAGTAACTCATTGGTGTCTCCTGGCATCACTAAAAAATATAATTGATAAAATTTATTAAATAAAAATAAAGCCAAATTTACCTTTCCGGATTCAGAAGTCTCCACCTCTTCTTTTTTTTCTTCTTTCCCCAATATTCTGTAAGTAGATCTTTTCAGTTGAGTTCTACTTATAAGCCGTGGCTTATCACTGAGTATCTAAAATAAAATAAAAATGAATAAGATTTATATTTTATAGTATTTAAATTCATTTTCATTCAATGTAAATAAATTATTTCAAACAAATATAACAACAATGTTCATTGTTTTCTTAGAAAAATGGTGGAATTTTGGTGCTAAGAGAAACTGTAAGAGGCTTCTTGCATGATCTTGCATAGTCAAAGCCATACCACCATTTCATAACTCATTTTTCTGATGGTGTTCAGCCATTCTCCTTTAAGCAGACAAAAAACATTATTTTATATCTTGAAACTCTTCACAACTTTATAATTTAAACTGTTTCTTAGTAACAAAGACAAGATTTGGATCCATAAGAAGAGCAGTCAGATGCATGGCAACTATGACATCACTACCACCATGCTCGTATTTAGCTAATACAGTAGAAGCAAGATATAGTCTACACTCATACATGATTATATTGCTCAAACAGACTGTTCAGCTGCACCTACAGAACTATTGCAATCTATTGGCACACACTTTTCTAAACAAATAAATATTCAAAAGCGTTCCCACTCCCCAATTTTGCATTTGAAAAATCTCACGAAACTGGAAAACAACCCAGTTCTTGACAAAAATAGCTTGCCTACTAGCAAAATTACTTCAGAAATATCTTACTCCATACCTAGAACATTACAAACTGAAAGCCAAAAACTTGAAATAAGTGTAAGAACGTACAGTACAAGAAAACAATATATCTTTACACTCCTTAAGAGTATGGTTATATATTCTTTAGAACAATCCTTAAGAATATATCACCATACTTGACTTTCAAAATCTCTACTCATCAATTAATCTATTACTATGTCTTTGCCAGTTAAGAAATTTACTATTCAAGATAGTTGTAGAGTCATACAAATATCACCAAACCATCTTGGAATTAGCACACTTGATCTGCTATTTCTTCTTCCAATTTGAAACATCATTTATATGCAAAATAGGAGAGTACTGATGGGAAACCCCATCACTGTCCTGTTGTGTAAGTTAGCTGTTTGAACCTGTGTAAGCTGTCTCATTATGATATATGATGTAATAGCAAATTGTTATGTTGACCTTACTGTCTGAAAATCAATAATAAATGTCCATCATTTTCTGAACCATGTCAACTCTTTGGCCTCTCATTACAACTTGATCTAGAAAATTGTATGGATAGGCATTTCCTAGACATCTTATTAGAGTTATGAGAAGGGAAGTTAACAATCAATATCATTATTAATCCATCTGTTGTGCACCTCATTTGCATCATTTCAAATATAAAATCTCTACCTTCATGACACTCATTAGGAGAGTTTACACACATTGCTCTAACATCCTAGATACCACACAAGAACTCACAAAAATTAAAAGCAGAGTGAAAAATTATTGTTTTCCTACAAGCACCATCAATCATGGTTGCCTGTACATTGGGGCACCTGCCCCCTTGGGTTGATCTTTTCTTAATTTCCAAGGAAGCTCTAAAGTTTAATTTTATTTTTAAATTAGTTATTCATTTTTATCACAGAAAACTTTTTTTATTGACAACAGAATTAAAATTTAAATATTTAACTGAAAATTTCTAGATAGTTGTGATTGTTCGGTCAAGTACCAAGATACCACTGTATTTGATTAATGCAATTTTGATATACGCGGTAGCATTGAGGAATTAATTAACTGTGTGAATCAAGGGATACCTATATATACTCTTTGTTTTATATAATGTACAGTACATACAATGTCCTTTTTTATAGTTTGTGTTCTCCCTTTTTATAGTGTGTGGAAGCCACTACCGTCAATAATTTGATTTCCTCTCATAATAATATGGCTTTACAGGAAGAGTCATCCACCATCAAAAATATCATATATTCTACACATGTCAAATACATGGAGATCATCGAGATTTACAAACACAGACTTCAGTACCTACATAAACTACAGGGATGCACTTTATCCAACCTATGACATATTTTATATAACAATTTATGCAAATAATTAATTACATATGCATGAATTGTTATATTTATCAAATTATTGTTAATTTTAGATGTTCAAATGATAGATGTAACATTTCACATTAAAGAATTCATTATTTCTAATCTTCATAATTCACAAACAATATATTTTTACCTTCAAAATATAGGGTCTTCCAAAGAATATGTACCATTTTAATTATTGTAATTATGTTAATTATTATCTGAGAATGTTGTAATGTATATTAAAACATTGGAAAACTGCCCAAGTTTCATGTTTGCCCATTACAATATCTCAATACATGCACCTCATGTCACATGACATACATCCAACTGGTACTCAAATTTTTTCTACCCATGGTACAGCATATCTGTTGTCACTCCTCCCACAGCAGTCACAATTCTGCAGCTCTTGCAAATTATTCACATTGCACAATGATGAATGATTCTGATTTTGTGAACTACAGAACACAAAATGTCTTCTTTCTCTGTTGAAAAGTTGCCATATTTGTTTACAATACTTCCTACAGACAGTAGACGATGAGACGTTTGAATACAAATGGAAGATGAAACTCAGACGATTACTCTGTTGATTGGTGTACAGTACATCGTATTCTTCTCAGATAATAATTAACATAATTACAGTAATTTAAAATGTTTGTATTCATTTAGGAAGACTCCATATGTCCACTGTATCTGATTAAGACAAATTTTGCTCTTAGCTTCAATTTTACTTCAGTCAATTTAATTTTATATATAAAAACTGGAAAATTATATTATTATACAAATTTATATTATGAATTTTGGAAGATAAATTACACCCTGAACAGAAATTTGTTTTTAAACTGACCTTTTCCAGTCTATTTGATAAACCATCTTCAGAATATAGGATTCAACAGAAGTTAACAGGGGAATGCTTAAGTGCAGAAGATGATATATTTCTTATATCCATGTGGAAATATGCATTAATTAAAAAGACAAGAAGTTGAACCCTTAAATTGTTGATATTTGATAGAACCCCCTGAAGACGTTGTATCAAATAAACTGAAAATGTACCATATCTATTCGGGTATAATTATCATTTAGTAGTTAGAAAATAGCACTAGTAACTAATCTCAATAAACTTTTACAATAATAACAAATATAAGAATTGATACCTGTTCAATTTGTTTCAAAGCAGACTGTTCAAATGCATTAAAAGAACTTTGATTTAATTTACTAGATGCGACTTTTGTCTTTTCATTCCATTTTTGAATCGTGGAATTCCTACATAATAGAAAAATTAAATACAGGATATAATTTCTAAATTTCAGTAGTTAAATATATTGAAGATATTCCTTTGAAACAACCTAAATGATGTGAAGTTTTTGTGTCTCTTATTCAAAAATTCAGGATATTCATCAACAGTCAGTTTTCTCTTGCCAACACGTTGATCTCCATCTGTTTCGTCAGCATCGCTTTCTTTTTCACTGCTTCCACTAATTTCTTCATCACTAAAATTTTTAACTTAATTAAGTAATGAGTTTTATATAAAGATTAAACTTTTTTTTTTATATAAATTGTTAAAAAATATTTAAAAAATTGAAATTCCTTTACATCACAAAAATCAACTTTTAATTCTGTTAAAGTTCAGCTAACAAAATTATTGTGTTATGTGAAAAGACTACAGTTTTTCTGTGCAATTTTGTACAATTTCATACAAATTTTTAGCATGCAATAACTGAATCTCTGAATCATTCACTAAGTAGAGATCAGATATGCAAGAAGTACTCAAAAAACAGAAGCCAAAGCAGTTTGCTAAGTTTACAAATGGAAATTTAATTAATTTAGATGATGAGCAATATTCTGAAAGACTCAAACGTTTATGATAAGACTTATTCGTATAGAAATAAGTAGAAATTTATGATAATAAATTTCTACTTATTTTCTACTTAAACCTTTACAGATTTTGCAAAGAGCAAGTATATATATATTTTTTGCTTTAAACTCTTTACCTGTAGGCACTGAGAGGACCTTTGAATCATGAGTTTGGCCATGCCCACAATGAGGCAGACAAATGATGAGGTTAAAGGATCAACACATGTGGGACAAACCACTAGAGTGGCAGGCTGATATGCCTTTACCATATTTATTTACAGCAGAAATAATTATAAAAAACTCTACAATAGTTTTAATGTTATAGATAATTTAATATTTTCTTACCTATTCCTTTTTACTTTCTGAGATTTATCATCAAGTATGTATCTAGTTTCTGAATTTTTTTGTAGCAATTTAGTCTGAACCTCAATTAACAAGTCTAAAAGCTTTTTAACTGAAGAACTACCTGTAAATTATAATTATCTTACATTATTTTATATATTAAATACATGAAAATATTATTATAACTATTAGAGTTATGCATAAGAATGTAATGACTGACTGATTAGTTATGGTAAAACACCAATATATCAATGCTACTACTACACAATTTCATGCATTATGAACAAAATAGGGTCAACTAGCATGAATCAGAGATGACAATTGATAATCTGACCAAATTAAATACAATAAATTAGACAGTATGTATTGGAATTGAAATCTAGAGCCACCACAGCAATAGATTGATTTTTTTATCAAATAAACATAAAAATACAAAATTTAAATTTAGGAGTGTTATAATAAAACATATATATTTTTATTAGCTATTTATCATTATAAAGAAGCAATATAATTAATATGTATATACTATGTGTATACTGTACATTACTAAATAATTTATCTAAAGATAAAGTTAGAAGTTAATTTATGTGTAAATAATTCACCTTGTTTTGTAAAATCATTATAGTCGACATCTCCTTCTTCAAGAAAACAGTTAAATTTATCTGGTTGAGGAAGCTTATTAGTGACGACCAAAAGTTTCTGCAACTTGATCCTGCATTCGAGAAGACAATCCCATAATGCTGAAAATACATCATTTCATTTATTAAATAGAAAATAAAATCATAAACATTAAGATGTAGACGAATGATTTTATCATATAAACAACAAAAAATGGGAAATATTGCCTTATCCCACTACTTTTAAGCTAAATTCTGCTTACAGTTGTCAATTGATATTCACGTGATAAGATTCATTAATGAATAGATAAGATGACAATAATTAATCTTTTGTAATCTATTCATAAAATAATTCTCATGTACTAATAAAATTTTTATAAAATATGAATGACATTTATAAATATTAAAGTCAGTTTATTGTCAAATTATACTGTAAGGTTTTTAAAATAATCATGCTGATAGATGCATGAGTAAACAATAAAAATTAATTTGTATCATTGGTCCAAAGTTTATAATTTATTACTATTTCATTTTAAGATATATTGCTAGACCAAAATCAATCAAATAACAATACAGGTAGCCCTTGGTTTATGCCAGTTTACAATAATGCCGCTGAGCAATTCACCATTTCGCGGTATAATTCCCCGATTTTCCCTATGCTAGACTGATTTTCATTTTAGTGTTGATGTATTTACCGAGCCGCAACATTGTACATTCGTTAAAACAAAGATTTTTTATTGAATATATTTATTTTTTCTGTTTAATATTATTGGGTATGTATACATTTGCATTAAATTAATATTAAAATACTAAATGTTTAGGTACCCACTAGTCAAGTTATTAAACTTAATAGTCCAATAAATAGCATCCGAATCCATAGCGCCAATGAATGTATCCCGTATCAGTTCGTTCAGGTAAACACTTTACGATGCAGTAGCACTTCTGGCAAATTTTCCCGCTCAAACTGACCTTATATATGCGCTACAGCGACTGGTGGTCGACCAATCAGTGTCTCTGCTCGTCTGTAGCTCTATGTCAGGTTAACTTATCCTTTCAACTATGGAAAGTTTGACGGATGAACTTTGTGAGTTAGACAATGATTGGGAGCGAAGTGTAAATGTAAAAAGGAGCATCATCCCATCCATTTGACCATATTCCAAAATTTCCGATGAAAGAAAACAAAAGTGTAAACAATTAAAGATGGATACTATACTTTTTTCTGAAAAATGTAAGTTTTATGCCGATTCGATTTGCGCCAGCTTTTGCAGGAATGGAACTGCAGTGTAAACTAAGGTAAAGAATGTATAAAGAACATAATATTAAATGTTATGTAGTGGTTTACAATTCATGTTTCATGGAATGTAGATGTTCCACAAACTTGTCTAAGTGTTCCACAAAAAATTTTTTTAAAAGTTTTTATTGCAAATTTATTCCAAATTATAACATATTACTTTATTCATAGACAATTCCAAATTTGCTATTTTATTCCATACAATAATGTTTATTAGCTGATTGCTTTATTGTTTCATGAGAAGAGTAAACAATTGCTTATAGATTTTTGAATATATTGATGCTAATGATCCACATAATATAAAGTATACAAATAGTGTTCCATGACCTCAGAAAGGTTGAGAACCATGTTATAGTTTTTCAAATACTGGAGCGTTAGCAAGATAAACTTAAGATTTTATCAATAGCATTTTTGTAACTCTGTACTGAAGTTGAAATATAAAATCAGCCATAACAATTGCTTTCTGATCATTTAATAACATATATTTTATATATATATATATGTTACTGTGAATGACTGATATCTGGCGAATGTCAGCATTCATACAGTCGTTTTGTGTATGTATGGAATATTTGCTAAATATCATTATTTCTCACTTACACTGGCAAATGTTGGCATTCAGCATACACTGATGGTGAATGTTAAATAAAAATATTTTTATTACGTTAAGACAAAAATGCAACTTTTTAATATGTCAAAACAGGAGAAAGCTTAAGTAACAGCACATGTAAATAAACTGTTGAACCTAAAACGAACAGTACATTCTTAATCAGAAAAGAAAATAATACAATAATAAACTTACATATAAATTATGTGATTAACGTTATACAATCTTATTTATTGCAACAACTTAAACTGTATGGCACTTTGAATTGCACAAGAGTCCCTTGCTTTTACAACTGCATTTATTCGTGGAACACTTCTCTTTGCAATGGTTAAAAGCAAGGGACTCTTGTCCCTTGCTTTTACAACTGCATTTATTCGTGGAACACTTCTTTTTGCAATGACAGTGTGTACAGCCTTGCCTTCCACTTCTCGAATTAGCTGCAGCTGCTTCTCTCAGCAATATTTCTTGAGAAGAAATCTCATCTATGGAAAGTAACTTTTCTTTACAAATTACGAACTGATTACGGGTATAAAGCTGCTTGAGGGTACCATTTTTTGTTTGCTAAGTTATAAAAGGCAGAGTCTTCTATTCCAACAACAACCGCCAACGCATTTCGGGCATCTGTACGGCCACGGTTGACATCATGGACCATGGCCATACATTTCTTTGATTCGTACGGTATCACCGATTTGAGCAGAAGGAAATGGAGAAGAATTTGGCGTCAGACTGCCGCCTCTCTGTCGACATCGGCTTCTCGGATGTTGTTTTGACCTCCACCAAAGGTTATCTGTGTTTGCCGACATACACCGGCGATTGTTCGAATGTATAATAATATAACCAAATATTCGGTCTTTCACTGATGTGTTTTGTATGTGTCGACATTCACCGGAGAATATTGACATTCTCTAATTTCAGTCTTTCACAGTAACATATATATTATACATGTGTGTATGTAAATTTAAACAAAAATGCTATTATTAAAACATAAAAATATTTTCTTTTCATCTTCTCCATNAACAGCTTTTCCTTTTTCAATTTCTTCACCAACATCAATCTTAGAAAACTTCTGCACAATATCCATATCTAAAAGTTTTTAAATAATTATATATATTTTATTTGTTTATACAAATTATGGTTAAATATTTATGTTAATATAAAAAATAATATTAAACTATTTATATACACACCCAATTCTCTTTTTACATGATTGGTTTTGATCTAACACATTTCAATAAATGTTTTTTTTTTTTAAATCTTCATTTAATTTTAATTCTAAGAAACAATATTAATACTCTATTTTCTAGAAAATTGCTCTTTTTTAGAAAAAATTTTTAAAATTTGCATTTAACGAAGCTATACATGCTCAAGTAGACCTTATGATTTGGTTATTTTCTACAACTTATTTGAACATGCATAGCAACAATATATATATATGAATATATAAATATATATTGATAATAATTTCCTGCTTTATTAATCTGCAATCACTTACAATAGTGGCAATTTTCTGTAACAACTAGTTTTTTCCATGGGCATTTTTCACCAAACTGACCTACTTAACTGTGCTTCAATGACATCCCCATGTTATGTGCTATTCACCTAACTGTAAAAATTTCAGTTGAAAACATTTTTTCTGCTTTTCTCATGCCCTTAAAAAATCACTATGAAAAACTGTTGCATCACACCTATAATTGTATGCAGTTTTTTCTTTATTGTCACACAATTGCATGCCTACAGTGATTTTCCATTTTGATATCATTAAGAATGACATTATGGAGATCTTACACAACTGCTTCAAGAGGTAGTCATGATGTTATGGATGTCTGTCAGCTTTACATGACATAATGACATGGTAATCTGCAACTTGCTACAACCTTGAACATTTGTGTCCATAAGAGAGTCTGGAGCACCACGACCTTCAACAATTTAAGCATTATTTTAATTGCAGCTTAATTTTGTACCTGAAAAATACAGAAAAATCATGTTTTGATTCTTCTAAGATGATGGGAGGGTTGAGGTGTTTACCTCAACCCTCCCATCATTTATTTCCATGAATTTGTTTTACATTAGCAATGCTATCACAAAGTTTCAAGGGTTACTTAAGAGAGCCTGATCAAGAACAATGTTCTGTAAATAAAACATTATCTTGTACACTAAACACTATATTACATGAAATTTAGCACATTCATAAAAAACATATTGCAGGATTTTTCAGAATTGTCAAATTGGAGAAATAGCAATTATGTGCAGAGTAATTACATGTGAAAAATCAACTGAAAATCAAATATTTTTCTCATCTTTAGTGATGTAAGTATGGTTTGGCATGTACTTCAAAAATTTCTATAGTATTCTCATGAATAATAAACATTCTAATTATATCTCTTTTCATTTCCCTTTCTTTTATCCAAACTAAAAGCAATCCCTCCATTCTTTCATGGATGACACATCTTTGTTTCTCAGATGTGATTTTCATTACTCCTTTAGCTGATTGAGTCTTTTTGATTATATCTTTCTTAGCTAAGATTGTGCCTACTATAGATATGTTCAAGCCATTCTGCTTATCAACATCACACATCTGCCCACTCTCTACCTTGTATATTATCTCTTGCTTGGTGTCTATGGTGAGCACAGTTCTTGACACTCCACTCTTTTTAGGCTCTATAATATTATCAGTTTTTTTTTTAAATATAAAGTTCAGAAAAGCACTTACAAAAATTCAGAGAACAGAAATCAACTAGTGCACAAAAAATTATGTAAATGTGAGGCCCAAATGAAATTTGGTGTTAAAATGTTAATGAATATCCAATGAGACAGTTAAATGCTCATCTTTCGAAAATAAAACCCAATGCAAAACTTAATGAGTGCCCGACAGTCTCAAAAAGGCTATAAAAAAATTCTTTCTGTCAGAAACATAAACAAAAAGCTGGAATTACAAGGGAGAGTTTCAAAGTTTAGAGGACTACTATCTGATTGGTATCGGGTTGAGCATCGATGTCAACATCTCCCCACCCCAAAGGTTTCAAATTGTCACCTGGAAACAAGAGAAGATCAATTGGTATTCATTATTTTATGTTGCTTCTTCTTGTGTTTATTCTGAAAAGTGTTTGTTATATGAACATGTGTTTGTTGCCCAAACATAAAAATCTTTCATGAAAGTGTTCATGGCCCAATTTGTTTGGAGTCTGAATTGTTCATTAGCCAATCACCCACTGTATCTGAAAAAAATTATAAAAATTTAAATTTACTAACCATCATCATCTCCATCATCGTCTTCTTCCTCCTCCTCCTCTTCATCAATAGATTCCTCACTTTTATCTTCTTCCTCTTCATCCAGATCACTTTCAATATCCTCATCCACAATATTCTCAAGATCTTCAGATAATCTTTCTCTATCACTGAAAGCAGAATTGTAACTTTGATGGGAATCATCAGAGCTAAATTTATAGGAAATAGTATTTTAATTACAATGTATTTTAATTATTTGATTTACATTTTTTTTGTTTCAGACTAAATTATGGCAACTCTAGTTTAATTACAAATTTAGCAAAAATTACAGATGTACTGCTCCTGATCCAACGAATAAAAATACTCATTAAAATCTGTAAACTCTAAATATCTATGTCCAAATCCATAATCTTGCATACAAAGAACAGAATTTTGACAAATTCTGTTGCCAGTTTGGCAAATAAAAATAAAATGAATGTACTTAATCATGCTTCAGATGTTTCTTATCATACAGATAAAAAAATAAAAATAGTAATAATAATAAATATCCTCACACTGGTTTCTTATTACCTTGAACTTCTCTGCTGTTAGATTTTTGAATCAATAATATTCTTCAATTTTGTGAACTCTACTCATTTCATTTTTTTATATACAATATAATTCTGTTTAAAGTGGCATTACTGTGACAAAACAGTTGTTTGTCTAAATGAAAAAGTGTCTAAAACCTGAATATAATTACATATATTAACTCCAAAAACTCATAAAATCCATTAAAGAGAAATGTTTATTAATGAAATCTATATTTTTGACCACATTTAATGGCCATATTCAGAAACTTAGAAAATGACCATAGACAGACCATAAAAACTTCATATGAAGTTGAAAATGTTAGTTCCATTAATAAACTTTCTTTACACTGAATTTTATGGACTTTTTGGAGTAATAATTGTTTTTTTCTATCTTAATATTCTGTTTAACAAATAGATAAAAATTTTGATAGTTTTAATACTATCAAAATTTATCAGATAATATTGATGGGACCTGCTAATTGATGCCAGATTGCCAAGCTGTTAACCACTCTGCAGTGATTGATGGATATACCTGTTAAGGGTGATCATGTTGCACTGGAGAACGACGTCTATATCTGCAAAAAAATTTTGCGGATATCACCAAAAACTAGCCAATAATTACTGGAAAAAAAAATTCACATAAAAAATGAATTATGTGACAATAAAAAAAGATTTTTCTTTACTAGACATAACTGTTTAAAAAATATTTTTCCGAAATGAAAACGAGAAAAATGCGAGGGAAAATTCTTAAAAAATTTCCTATGTTTATTCTCCACTACATCGTGATAGAGCCATATCTGACTAACCCTCTCTACAAAGGTTAAGAGGCAGCCTACCACTTTGGTAGACCAGGTTCAAATCCAGATGAATCAAAATACCCCAGAAAATTTTTGGAGGGGATAAACCATCCAGATATGTCAGGTCCTCTTCCTCATCATCCACCATCCCATTCTAGGCCTGGTCAAACACATAATGGGCCTATATAAACATCTGTAAACCCAATAGTTACATTAAAGCCAAATGACTGCCAGATTAAATTAGGCTATACTATTACTACTATTAATAATTAAATACTAAGTAATTTGGCCTAGAGGTAAGTGTTAGGATCTCTTATTAAATTTAATAATTATAATCAAATTAATATTTATTAAATAATTTAGAAAATTCTGGAAGAAAAGAATCAGCCCAGAGTGAGACTCGAACCCGCAACTGTCACTTATTGTGTGAATATATTGCAATTTCACCTGGACCTCCATCAGATCCTTCACTTCTAAACATATTTAATTTAGATATAACCATATTAGTTGCTCACATCCTTTTTTTTAGGAAACCCATAATGGACTTGCTAGAAAAACAGCCACTCTAATGTGAACCAAAGAGTGGCTGAGTTTGTGAAAATGCCGGGTTATCGGGAATGGAGTTAAAAAAGAATAAGTACAAGCGTTTCCTCAGAAAATACTGTACTGTACTTGTATGTATTGTTTGCTTGAGAACACAACAGAGAATACACTGCCCAAATACCCTTAAACAAAGGAAAAGTACATACTTTATGAAGGCATAGAGCCTTTACTACATGAAAATGAAAATTAATGAATATACAGTGTACAGTAATTTACCTGATAAGACAGACCTCAGAAAAATACTTTATGAGGCATAAAGCTGTCTATAATGAAAATTAACTAGGGATTTTTTTGCCCTGCCAGGGTATGGTCGAGTTATCAGGACTGCCAGGTTATTGAGTGCCAAGTTTTCGGGACTCTACTATATTAATTTCTATAAATTGTGTTAAATAATTAAAAGGAATTATAGACTAAAAATTATTCTGTTAATGAAGATATTAAATAAGAAATTGATACAGTAATACTCCGACTTACGTAAACCTGGAGTTATGCGATTTTCAAATCTCGTCAATTTGTCTTTTGTTTGAGCGCCATGCAACCCTTGATTACTCACTCCACCCACACTATTGTTCAGCTTACATGTTCGAATGTGTCACGAGGAATCCACACATAGCTACAATTTATTTTGTGTTATTTATTTCTGTGTTTGTTGTATCTACGGAGACTTGAGAGACTCTACTACGTCATCCAAACAAAGTAGAACTAATTCTTCTGCATCAAACAAGAAAAGAAAAACTTTATCTTTGGAATGTATAGTTAACATTGGGTATGTTTGTAAAGTCGAACGAGTTAAACGAGAATGACATCATCGTTACTCCTATTTTGTTACACTTTTCGAATGCTTCGTTACTAATGCGTTTAACTTGTTTGACTTCGATATTGAAGACTTCGATACAAAAATGAAAATTTGTGAATTGGCAAAGAAGTTTGATCTACTGGAATTGTCGGTCAGAACAATTATAAAAGGCAAAGAAAACATTCTCAAAGCTGTGAAAAATGCTCAATCTTTAAATTCAAGCATCATTCATAAACATCACTGTATTATCGCTAAGATGGAAACAATGTTAAAATTGTGGCGTAATAATCAAGTAAACATGAAAAATTGTATAATAATATAGGCCTAATTTGTTATACATATGTATATCTAAGATTTTATTAAACATTTTTTCTAAATTATTGTTTTCTTTAGTCTCCGGCCCCAATTAAAAATTATTTGTATGTATTTATATGCGAAATTATACCCCGACTTACGCGGTTACCGCTCAGTCCCACCTATTGCATAAATTCGGGGTGTTACTGTACCTTAAAAATTGTTTTTTTGAAGAAATTCTTTTATCTTGTAGAAGGTCTTCAGTTTCATATTCATCATCATCATTGTCATCATCATCATCATCATCATCATCAACCTCTTCCTCCTCATCCACATCACTAATTGATTCTGGAATAAGTATTTTAATTATAAACTGTTCAAGCATTTATAATTTACTTTCTATATAATCAAAAATTTTCAATCACTTATCGAAAAATAATAATTTTTTTTAAAGTTAATGATATAAATTTACAATTCCTTGCTTATAAACTCAAGCTTAAAATACTTTATATCAACTTCATATAGAAGTCTAGAAGTCACATAAATACTTAAAGGCAAATATTTTTTGTTTATGTTATACCATTCTAAAGCTAATGTACTGTATTTTGCATCACAGAATGAAGTAGAATAAAAAATAAGAAAAAATAAATTATTCACTTAACAAAACTTTACACTAGTCAAATGTGTTGTTTATTTTTAAATAATTCCTTATTTCTTGAAATATGATCATTCTAAATGCAGACTAACTTGCTTCCCATCTCAAATTTATTAATAATTTAATTATGCCATAAAATAATATAATTCTTAATAATCAATGAAAAACTGTAGATTATTTAAAGTTTAATTTTAAGATTCAATAGATATAATCTTTGCTTCTAGTCAAATTGGATAGGAAGCACAAAGAGAATTACTACTAAACATACTCTTCTCAAACAGCACGTCCCTAAAAATAACCACCCTTCACTAACCTTTAACATGCAGTCTATTTTATTAACATAATCTAACATTTTCAATCAAATAAATCGTTCATCATAAATCAAAAATTGTTCGATCTTGATGAAGGTCAATTAATTTGATCAAAAATGTTAGATTAAGTTAATAAAATAGACTGCATGTTAAAGGTAAGTGAAGGGTGGTTACTACTAAACATAGTTGCCTGGTAAGAAATTAAGCTAGACTCACATTGACATATGAATTGCTACAAACAAACAAAACAAACACTAATTGTTGTTTGCATTGTACCACATGACACAAACTAAGCTAGAAACATGATTGGTCAAAATGTTTATATTCCTCAATTTTAAATTATTTTCCTCAAACATGTGTGCTATTTTTATGAAATTGAGGAAATTTTACTTATCATTATTTTAATCAATTGATATTTCTTATAGATTACTTTAAACTTTATGTAATCAGTTTAGAAATATATCTACATTATTGTTAACCAAATAGTAATATTGTATTGGTATGTATTTTAAATAATAATAATAAATATCCTCACACTGGTTTCTTATTACCTTGAACTTCTCTGCTGTTAGATTTTTGAATCAGTAATATTCTTCAATTTTGTAAACTCTACTCATTTCATTTTTTTATATACAATATAATTCTGTTTAAAGTGGCATTACTGTGACAAAACAGTTGTTTGTCTAAATGAAAAAGTGTCTAAAACCTGAATATAATTACATATATTAACTCCAAAAACTCATAAAATCCATTAAAGAGAAATGTTTATTAATGAAATCTATATTTTTGACCACATTTAATGGCCATATTCAGAAACTTAGAAAATGACCATAGACAGACCATAAAAACTTCATATGAAGTTGAAAATGTTAGTTCCATTAATAAACTTTCTTTACACTGAATTTTATGGACTTTTTGGAGTAATAATTGTTTTTTTCTATCTTAATATTCTGTTTAACAAATAGATAAAAATTTTGATAGTTTTAATACTATCAAAATTTATCAGATAATATTGATGGGACCTGCTAATTGATGCCAGATTGCCAAGCTGTTAACCACTCTGCAGTGATTGATGGATATACCTGTTAAGGGTGATCATGTTGCACTGGAGAACGACGTCTATATCTGCAAAAAAATTTTGCGGATATCACCAAAAACTAGCCAATAATTACTGGAAAAAAAAATTCACATAAAAAATGAATTATGTGACAATAAAAAAAGATTTTTCTTTACTAGACATAACTGTTTAAAAAATATTTTTCCGAAATGAAAACGAGAAAAATGCGAGGGAAAATTCTTAAAAAATTTCCTATGTTTATTCTCCACTACATCGTGATAGAGCCATATCTGACTAACCCTCTCTACAAAGGTTAAGAGGCA
The DNA here is from genome assembly GCF_000671375.1 of Centruroides sculpturatus. Taxonomy (NCBI): domain Eukaryota; kingdom Metazoa; phylum Arthropoda; class Arachnida; order Scorpiones; family Buthidae; genus Centruroides; species Centruroides sculpturatus. Next base: position 301,177 of record NW_019384847.1, read on the forward strand.
GCCTACCACTTTGGTAGACCAGGTTCAAATCCAGATGAATCAAAATACCCCAGAAAATTTTTGGAGGGGATAAACCATCCAGATATGTCAGGTCCTCTTCCTCATCATCCACCATCCCATTCTAGGCCTGGTCAAACACATAATGGGCCTATATAAACATCTGTAAACCCAATAGTTACATTAAAGCCAAATGACTGCCAGATTAAATTAGGCTATACTATTACTACTATTAATAATTAAATACTAAGTAATTTGGCCTAGAGGTAAGTGTTAGGTGCCAGCTCTTATTAAATTTAATAATTTTAATTAAATTAATATTTATTAAATAATTTAGAAAATTGTGGAAGAANTATTATAACTTTCACTGCAATGATGATTATACAGTAGAGCCTCGAAAACTCGGCCTAATGTGGACCGAAGGGTGGCCGAGTTTGTGAAAATACCGGGTTATCAGGAATGGGGTTAAAAAAGGATAAGGATGCGTGTTTCCTCAGAAAATATTGTACTGTACTTGTATGTATTGTTTGCTTGAGAATACAACAGAGAATACACTGCCCAAATACCCTTAAACAAAGGAAAAGTACATCCTTCATGAAGGCATAGAGCCTTTACTACATGAAAATGAAAATTAATGAATACACTGTGTACAGTAATTTACCTGATAAGACAGACCTCAGAAAAATACTTTATGAGGCATAAAGCTGTCTTTATCATGAAAATTAATTAACTAAGGATATTTTTGCCCTGCCAGGGTGTGGCCGAGTTATCCGGAGTGCCAGGTTATCGAGTGCCGAGTTTTCGAGGCTCTACTGTATAAACAAATTGGTTGAATGAACTGAAGTTTGGCAAACGTTGAGATATTTTCAACTCCTGATGAACTGACGGTTTGTATCTACTTCTGCAATGAAATGGGAAAACAATGGCTTTCTCGTTACATTGTAGTTATCACTACTATACTCCTGCTCAATTAGAGCAGCAGAAGTATAGTAGTGATAACTGCAAAGCCATCGTGAATATGTATATTTTATGTAATGAATATTAAATAATGTAGCTTGCAATGTAGAATACAGTTAAAAATAAGCATAATGTGCCTTTATGCTAACTAAAGGCACATTATGATTTATGTTGCAAGCAAATATTAGCAGATGAGCTATCAGCTGCAGGCTGAGCACATATGATTAACTGAATGATACAAAGTTATATTACCATATAACTTTGTATCATTCAGTTAATGGCAACACAATGTTGACCACAACTCAAGTGATGTCAAATGGAGTCTCTCTCTTTCTCTTACATTGACATGCTGGCATAAGCTGGGTCATATCTCCCCCTTGTGACCTAGTACAGTATATTTGTATATTATATGTAATTAGTAGATGTGGAGTAATAAATATCTGGGATTCATCCAGAGAATATACTCAACCATTTCCATCTCTTTTCCTACAATTGCAATGTTACACATGGATGAAAACAGATAAATCATTGCACACAGCTTATCTGAGCACAGACTAGCCACCATAACACCACAGTTAAAACTCATAAACAACATAAACATTTTAAAATTTAAAGGAGCTCCAATAAAGTAGATTTATGTTATATTTTAAAGGAGTTTATAATTATTTTTCATTATAAACTCCTTTAAAATATAACATAAATTTACTTTGCTGGAGCTCACAAGTCCATCGTCAGGACTTGCGTGTATAGTGAGCTGTTATAAATTTACTGTTAAAATCTACCTAATTCAGAATATTCCTCCTGTAGCTTCTTTCTAGATATCTTTTTGCCGGCATATTTTGAGCCTAAATTTATTTGAGCAGTTTTCTTTCTTAATTGACTTTGATGAACTGGTATATCGTCTTCTTCATATTTTTCAACAACAGTAGCTTTAGTATCTACAAAATATTAACAAATATTTTAAAATCTAAAGATTTGTTCCTTATTTCCTTATATTAATTTATAAAAATGCATAATACGAGAGAAAATAATGTTTACAAACCAAAATCTACATTATCTTCCGGTTCTATTAATGTCGGTGCTGGATTTATAAGTGCAGCTATTTCTTCTGCAAGAGATGTCATGATTTTAAATAATCTTTATAAAGTTATTAGATTCAAATACCACTCATAACAGTAAAATATGCGAAACCACGTGGTTAGGAAGAACTTAAATGATGTTTGAAAAATACACAGTAGAGGCGCTGCTAAGATTTTAAATTCAAGCGAATAATTTAAAAAAAAATAATAATTAATGATAATAACTTCGAAAATTTCTAAATTACTGATTACTATTTTTACTTTTTGATAAGTTCATATTAATTCATTTTTTATATTTACTTAAAATTCATATTAAAATAATGTTTTTACGTAACAGAGACGAAAGGCAAGATGACCGAGCTGTTAAAGTTGCAGCCTAGCGTCCGGGAGACCCGAAATCAAATCCAGACGAGTCGAAATACGCCGAGGATCTTTCGGCGGGATCCGTTTAGATGAATCCGGACGGGTCGAAAAACCTGAAGAATTTTTCGGTGGGAATCCATCCAGATGTGTCGGGGTCCGTCTACCATCATCCGATAATCCTATTGTGGACTTGGCGAACCCATAATAGGCTTGCTAAAAAGGTCCTCTTAGTGCTCAAGAAGCGAAAAGAATGACGGCCGGATGGCCGAGCGGTCAAGATGGCAAACGATCTCTCTGGGGATCCGGACGGGTCGAAAAATCCCCAGGAATTTTTCGGGGAAGGTCCGACCGGATATATCGGTCTCCGTCCCACACCACCCGGCCCACCCGGCCACCCCATTGTTGGCCTGGCCGAACCCATAATGGGCTTGCTAAATGAGGTCCACTTAGTGCCCACAGGGCAGAAAGAGTTAAAGAAAACAAACGAGTAAAAAGAGTTGAAAAATAAATTTAAAAATATAGAGAGAAATATAACATTTGAATTTGAATTTATTGATCAAGCAGGTAAATTGTTTACCTCACGACTAAAACATTTCAAACATTTACAATAAATAAATATAAAAAGAATATTTCGTATATTTTAATAAGTGTATTATTAATATTATTGAATATATTTTCTTATTTTTTTAAAATAAAGATTACTAGCAAATGTACCCAACATTGTCCAGGCAAAAAGTATAAATAATAAGGGCAAACATTATACAGTAGATCCCCCTATAAGACGGGTTCCTATAATTACGATTCCTATAAGACGGCGAAAAAATTGTGGCGGTATCCGTAAACAACGGTAAAAAAACTCCTATAATTACGTAAAACGTCATCGGGCAGCCGAACTACTTTCCGCCGTCCAGCGCCACGCTACGGACAGTTTAGGCGGGTAAATTGAGTTTAGTATCGTCTGTATATATAATTATATATAAATTATACATAAATTATATATAAATTAGGTACTGTATATATAATTATATATTAACTTAATTTATTGTAACTTTATTATAATTATATATATACTTTCCGCCGTCTAGCGCTACACTACGGACAGTTTAGGCGAGCTATCGTCTGTAGAGTATGTAAATTAGGTACCGTAAGTCTAATACAGCACTAATTTTATACATTTCTTGTGAAAGAAACATTTCTTATTCAACGGCCATAAAAATTATTTATATTAATGATGTCTCCAAAGGTCAACGAAGTTTTCGCAGAAAAATAATATCAGAAATCGCGGCCGCGGTTTGATGCGCTGTTCCGCGACGAAACCAAGCTTTAGCAACGGGCGTAGTCGAACGGTACACACTCGGTAAGCAATCCTACAATTTTTTGTTTATAACGTAGTTTATACGGATTATTTTCAAAAAAATATACGTATTTTGGAAATGTTGAGTCGGATTAGTCTAGAATCGATTAATTTTATGGAAGAAAACCTTTCAAACAGCCGTAGTCCGTAAACTTCACACGTGTCGGGCTGTGATTGGCTGTGATTCCTACAAAATTAAGTCATAAAGAACGGAACGTATCTACCGTCTTATAGGGGGATCGACTGTAATTAAAATCATATCAAAAGTTTGATTATTTTAGGCCGACTCAAGTTCTTAGCATTATTTCGGAGGAGCTTCCAAATCATGGACTCTATCACTAAGAATATGAATCACGAATCGTGTGTTGCCTTCATTAATTATTACTCGATGCTTAATTAGGCTTTTTTGTTTTTTCGACTCTTTCCGCCCTGTGGGCACTAAGAAAGCCTCTTTTTGCAAGCCCATTATGGGTTCGGCCGGACTCACAATGGGCCTGCCGGGTGGTGAGGGACGGGGCCCGACATATCCGAACGGACCACCCCCCGAAAAATTCCTGGGGAGTTTTCGACCGATTCGGATTCGAGCCCGGTTTCCTCAGAGCGGTAGGATGCCGCCTTGATCGCTCGGCTTAATTAGGCTATATAATAATACATTCAATTTAAATTACCACAAAGTGTCAAAAAGATGAAATGAGAGGATGATCGTGTTTCATGGTTGCAAATATTTTCCACGTGGTCTTAGATAATAACCGTAAAAAAACTTGATGAAGATTACAGTGGCGTACCGTAGTGGGGGCGGCAGGGGCGGCCCGCCCCGGGCGGCACTTTTTAGGGGGCGGCAAAATTTCACAATAAATAATAATAACATCTTGTAAAAAATTTGAAACATCCTAAACTATGCTATCGTCCGGACAGTCCGGGAATCGGCTCGCCGTCCGGGTGAACAAGTAATTTTTTTTATCCGAAGAAATCCTGCGAAACCTATTGACCCTTTTTTTATTTTTGCTTGTACGATTCATTCGCGTTCATATACACCACTAATATCCAATAGAACAGGTCCTATTTTAAACAGGTCGCTGCACTACCACCGAATTTTTTATTGCTTGTTCTGTGACAAAACTGAATTTTGGTATTTTAAATTGAAATAACTAAATAAGGGGGGGCCGAAATTTTCCTCCGCCCCGGGCGGCTGACACCCACGGTACGCTACTGGAAGATCACTCAAAGGGTTTGGTATTTTGTAGGGAACAATTAGGCATTCTATTTTATACATATACTTATGAAGAAGTACTTTGTGTTATATAACGTTTTATGACTTAGAAATACTAACCCGTAGTGAGGAAAACTCTGATAAAAAAAAACTCTAACGTTCTTTACGTTGACGAATCGTGTAATTTTATGGAAAATGTATTAAAATAATTAATTTTTACAGGTTTGCAACAGTTAGTTTATTGTTATATTTTATGTTAAAAAACTAAATGAATAAATAAGTTTGATTTTATGTTGATCTTGTTGCTACGATCGTATGTACTAAGGGCCTTTTTTTAATGCTCATCATGTGTGATCATTATGGACATAATATAATCCATGATTATCAAGGTTTACAGCAGAATGACATAGAATGAGAAATGAGACCTGGCATTTCCGAATCAGCCAACCTTTAAAAGTTTTGGAATAAACCTAGATTCGAATCCGGGTTTGCCAGAGAGACAACTGTTGAGTTTATCGCCTCTGCTATCCAACCGTACAGTACGATTATTCTCATGTTTTTACGATTGATCAATCATATAAAAAATAGCGTGATATTTGCAAAATGCAAGAAAACTGTAATGCAGAATTTTTCTAAATTATAAGCAGTTGAGTTATCAAATAGGCAGTTTAATACTGTACAGTACGTAACAGACGAAATGAGTTATGCTCTTGGTTTGCTTACTATTTACAAGCAGCCCTAGTCTAATTTTAAAGACTTATGCATCGGTACTATTAAATAAATAATAATAGTAAACAGTATTTTAATTGTTTTGATAACAAAATAATTAAAATATTCTTTATTCACATTAGTGAACAAGCTAATCTACCATATTTAGTCCTGATGGTAGAGGCGCTGCTAAGATTTTAAATTCAAGCGAATAATTTAAAAAAAAATAATAATTAATGATAATAACTTCGAAAATTTCTAAATTACTGATTACTATTTTTACTTTTTGATAAGTTCATATTAATTCATTTTTTATATTTACTTAAAATTCATATTAAAATAATGTTTTTACGTAACAGAGACGAAAGGCAAGATGACCGAGCTGTTAAAGTTGCAGCCTAGCGTCCGGGAGACCCGAAATCAAATCCAGACGAGTCGAAATACGCCGAGGATCTTTCGGCGGGATCCGTTTAGATGAATCCGGACGGGTCGAAAAACCTGAAGAATTTTTCGGTGGGAATCCATCCAGATGTGTCGGGGTCCGTCTACCATCATCCGATAATCCTATTGTGGACTTGGCGAACCCATAATAGGCTTGCTAAAAAGGCCCTCTTAGTGCTCAAGAAGCGAAAAGAATGACGGCCGGATGGCCGAGCGGTCAAGATGGCAAACGATCTCTCTGGGGATCCGGACGGGTCGAAAAATCCCCAGGAATTTTTCGGGGAAGGTCCGACCGGATATATCGGTCTCCNACTTAAGTCATATTAAAAAATTATTAAAAGAAGAAATAATTTGAATTTTTAAAAACCAGACGATCAAAATTCTAATCACGTGACCAGAGTACAATTCAAACTAGTTTTTCAAGATGGTGGATAGACTGGGTAAGTCACTTATAGCAATAACGTTTAAAACACGAAATAAAGAACGTATCCGTACGAAAAATGTAGAAAACCGGGATTATATAAGTTTAGTTAACGTTACGGCAACTAAATCAATGGAAATATTTATAAATTAACGGAGAAAAAGGAAAAAATAACGAGAAAGAAGTTATCGAGCAACGCCCACTGTGACAAGTGTCACGTTTGATTATGAGTAAAAATTGTCGTGTTTGGTGACGAAACGGAGCAATTTACGTAAAAATAACGTCAGAATTATTCATTCAGCAATGACTAATGATTTTGATTAAAAGTTACGAGCGATTGGTTTAATATAACAATAATTCGACAAACATTCAAGCGTCACATCCTGCTCTTACATATTTTCCACTAGTTTCTTAATAGAATATTTCAATCGAGAATTACACCAACATAAACACTCCTCTTCCTTCTTTAACATGGTGGAAAAAGATTGTATGTAATTAATTTTTATGTATATATATTTATATATTTACTTATGTTACATGTGTCGGTGATATTTACTAGAGTTAATTATATTTAAAGCTAGAAACGTTAAGTTTTAATTATGTAAGAGTAAAATAAGCTTATTTTACTGTTACATGTTTGGGCTGTGGCCCTCGTCGATTTGATCAAAGGAAGAGGGCATCTGGATCGAACCGACTAGGAGCATGGCCCGAAATGCATCTTCGAAAACTGACGGCAATAGAAAACTTTACTTCTTGTGATTGCGCCTGAATAGTGTGCCACAATTTTTGTGAATAAGCCTTCACTATAATAACTAATGTGGATCTTGATACTTGTTGAAGGAATATTTGCTATTTTTTATGTCAATTTGCTTTGTAAAATATTTATATCATAAATATCTTATGAAGTAAATGATATAAATCTGCGGTGCTTGTACTTTTGGTCATCGGGATGAATTGCATGTAACTTGGGCGAGCGGACTGCAAAGGTTTTAGGCGAGTTGGTTCCGTGCAGTATGACTCCAGTAAGGTCCCGATTGTCTCGTTTGGAAGTGTAACTGTACTAGATTTTATATATTCCATCTGCATGAAAAGATCATACAAATTCTGTCTTTAACCGCTCGCCTCTAATCAAATTACCTCATATCTAATTGTTAAATTAGTCTTATTATAGCTTGATAATACTGTGGTTTGGCAAAATGTAGGCCCATTTTTCTCGTTTATAAGCGATACGTCCGATATATTTGGCGACTGGTTTTGACCCGGAGATCATAGTTTGGGCACAGCCAATCTAAATCGTAATTGTGATTTCCGGTAAGTTTATTGCAATGTAATAATAATTTTGAGCATGTGGCAGTAAAATAACCTCGTACAAAATTTATTTTTATATGCTTATATAAAGCTGATTATAATTTAAGTATGTAATAACAAAATAAATGTTGGTTTTTACTGTTGAAATTTAATGTCTCTAGCTGTAAGTTTTGCATTTAACTCTGATTAACTCTACAAAGTTTATTTTACTGTTTACTATTATAATTTTTATTATGTATTTAGCTATTTAATTTATAAATTCTTATTAAATATTGGGAAGTGATGAATCATATCCTGATTTGATTAATATCTTTTATACAACTTTTTCTTTTGTTAATATATTAAAATATAATAATTTCAAAACTTTTTAGAATTGAAATTGTCTACAATTTTCTGTTTGATTGATTATATGTCATCAATTTGTATTGTGAAGTTATATATATATATATTTCTTTTTTTCTATTCTTGCTTTAGTTATAAAATTATAAAATGTAGAAATTTGAGGAAGGTTTAGCAGTGTTTGTGGTTTATTTTTTTTTTAATTTTATTGAATTCGTTATTTAAACTGATTGTAGAATGAGGTCATATATGCTCTGCATATAAACTAGTGACTTCAAGATATTGATTCATCCATGCTTGAGTGAATCAATATGTTACGAAAATTCTTGGACTATTGAAAATATGCCATTCTTGAATGATTTACTGTTTTTAAGAGAAATTTATTTTTAAATTATGTTTGTTGAGTTATATCACTAATTTTTAAATAAAAATAGTTTTTGCCTTTTTCTGTTCTTAAACAATAATTATTAATTTTAGAACGTGATCTATGTCAACCTCTCTAAAGCCGATTTATAGTTAGTTCAAACCAAACGATATGCCAAGTTATCAGGCTAATTATTAAAATTAATGTGAGATGGCAGCATAACTGCCTACCTCTAGACAGATTAATTAGTTTTTAATCATTAACTCGGCCATATAACAGCCTGAGAATTTGGCAGGCTGTTTAATTTGAATTTTCTATAACATGAGAACTTTTTTATATTGTATCTAGAGGTGGTGTTTACTTGAGAGTGCTGATAAATGATTTACAATTCTATGCTTTTGCAATAACTATTTCTATATTTTCTTGAATGATCATTACATTTTGAGTGGTTTATTTAATAAAATATTAATTTTATAAATATATAAATGTGTTAAGAAATGTTTTAAATACTTTAGTACATTCTCCATATGCTTTTTCTATAATATATAATGGATTTTGAACTTTTGAAAGGAATATCCTGAAGATAAAGTTTAATATCTGAAGACTCATATCTTAAGCATTTTATTCAGGATGTTCTTTTGAAAGTATGAAATGCTCTAGTCATGAAATAATTTTATAAATATAATTTGTCACATTCTTAATTGCACTTTCCTGAAGATTCTCTCATACATTTAACACATTACTATGTCCTTTATTTCTATATATGTGAATGTATAATTACAGATATCTTCCAATATTACTGGGTCATTTGAATTAATTAAGAAAGATTAAAACCTGTTGACCTAAAATTTAGAGATGATTGAAAATTATTTTAACCGAATCAGTGGATCTTTGGTTCTTTGACATTTTTAATTGTAATGAAAAAGCAGTCAATGCTGAGATATATATCTGAAAATGTCTGCAAGGAAATAAATTTCTGACTTTATCCTGCATTGCTGCTTTTATTATCATTTAACATATTTTTTGTATTTAAAACCTGTTTCATCATCAATAATATCGGACATACTGTTATGAAATTTGATGCAGTGGAAATTTTATATGAAGTAGCTTTGTAATTTCTTTATTGAAATATGCTTTTAATGATTATTATTTTAAAAAAAAATTGTAGTTAAATTATAAAATGTACAGTTCAAAGGTAAATTTTAGTAAAAATTGTTACATCATGTTTGTGTCAGTTTAAATGTTGAGATACAGCTGTTTGAAAGTTAATTTCAACACATGTTGGCTTATATCGGTTGCATGACATAGTTCGTAGACTGCATGTGGCCCTCCATCTAATTTTGACAAATATTTTTGTATCAATAGGCCATTTAAATATTTAATATGAATTTAGGATTATTTAAATTAAAATTCTTGTAATGTTTTAAAGTTTAATATGGTATTTGTATAGTTGGATTTGCATATACACAATTTTTTATAGCTAAATGTAGCCATATGGGATTTAATGTTGTAATCTGAGGCAATGCTTTAAGTTATACACTCCTGTATTAATATCGTCATGGTATACCACCTCACGTGTATACTTATGCATCCTGGGCTTATGTCATCAGCATACTGACGATTTTATATTTTAATTTTAAATGTTAAAAGTAATTTTCTGTAAATAATGCTTATAATTTAGTAGCTATTTATTATTTATCTTAAATAATATGAAGTTCGTATCAAAATGTAAAAGGATATTACAGAGTGTGCAGAAGAATTTATAAGGTTAAAGTTTTGAATTTTAATTGATTTTTAAACTTGAGTGCATTCCAAATTATTTTTTAATGAGAATTAATACCAATAACTAATTAAAACTAAGCATTTGTTAAGATATGCCTTTATCCCTTAAATCAAAGGGATAGAGGCACACTCTTGATGATGATGATAGGAGGCTGTAACAGGATCTGAGGCCAACTACCTGTTAAGATAATGAGTGACAATGAGAAACAGGAATATTTTATTTTTAATTGCCATGTTTACTGCTTTAAGTAATACATAATTAGCATTAAGACTTTTGTTTCCCTTAAATATGCATTTGTAATAGTGCAATAATGCAGTAGAATTAATTATCAGTGTATATTAGGAGATTGCCATGAATGTTGGAAAATAATTCTAATAATGTATTGAGTAATAAAATAATAGCTATGTTTAATTTATTGTGGTGGAGTATAGTTTAAAGAAGAAAAACCTTGTAATTTCAAAGTCCGTTCTGCGTCAAAAGATTTTGTGTAATTTTTACTTTTGTTTCTAATGTAATGGGATTAAAGTTGAATCTACAAAGAATTTCATATTTCTGTCAATAAAATTATTATAGTTCTACTTGAGTAGTAATTATACAGAAATTTAGTAAACTGTTGCAAAAAAAAACATGCAATTTTCATTATTAATGTAATAATTAATATTTTGTTAAATGTAAACCAAAGCTAAATTGATTTTGCAATTCTTTGTTCATCCTGTCTGGTTATTAGAAAGATGATTTTTCTCAAGTTATCACTTTATTTTGATAAAATTAAAGAAAGTTAGTTGTAAAAATAACACATAAGTATTTTTTTTTTTATGCCTAGCTTTACAGGAACTACTAATTACATCTTACAGGAAACAAAAACTTTTTAGTGAATGTTATGCACATTAACACATCACAAACTAAATATTTTGATATATTTTACCTTATATTGTCAAATACATAAAAATGCTGAATAAGTATTAAATTATACAAATTATTATCCCACGAATCTACAGTCTTTTTGAATTATTCATAAGTTTTCCGTTTAAAGCTGCAGTTACGAAATCAAATACAGAGAAAATTGCAGTTTAGTGTTTATAATAATTACATACAGTATTTCTATTATGTCGCTTACTTGGATCATTATGTTATCAAGATATAATAAATATAATTGTTGTATTATCTATTTCCTTATCATAGCAGTGTTTATAAAAAGTACTTATTAATTATCTATTTGACAAAGGTAAAATTGAATATCTATCTCAATTGTAACAACAAAATTGGATTTATCTCATGGGGTGTGATGCAGCGATCAATATTTGAATTATAGTTAACTAATCAGTTTATCAATATTCTGATAATGGTTAAGATTAAGGAAGCAAATTAAGTAGCTAGTATTAATAATAATGCATTCATTTCATTACACCACATTTTGATACTTGAAGTTCACAAAAGTGTTGAATAATCTATTTATTAATAAATACAACTTATCAACGATAATTTGATGCTAATTTTATTATAGAAAATTATAGTTTCTGACAAGATAACATGCATGTATTAAATATTTTAAGAGCTATAAATGCAGTGTAATAGTATCTTCAGATTTTAACTATTTGTTAGCTGTTAAGCTTTAAATGAAAAGCCAGATGAATTTTTGATATTTTATATCTTGGATGAAACATGATACTTATTAAATTCTATCTGCTTATTAGTTTGGAATAGTTTGCAAAAGGTGATAAGAAGAATGTACTCTTTAATGTGAATAATGGGCTTTTGCTATCGATTTATAAGTTACAGACTTCGTTCAGGTGAAAAAATTCAGTTTAAACTGTGTAATTTTGTGTGAAAATGTTAAAATTTTTTAGGTCTTGCATGCAGAATTGATTTATAAACAAATTTTAAATTTTTTATAAATTGTATTGTAATTGCTACATGTTTTATTTTTTAAATTAATTTAAAGAATTCATTAGTAACAATTTGGAAAGTAAAATTTATTTAATACAACATATGAAGTAAGTGAAGAGTTAGGTTGCGAAACAAACTGGTCCTTTGACACTTTACTGCTGTCGACCATCTGTGACCTGTCCTATTAATGTTAAAACTATGCATAAAAAATATTTAGTTATCATATTAAAATTGGATGATTCTGAAATTACATTAAGAAATACTGTTGACGTAAATTAAAGGAATTTTATTAATAGTAAAGTCCAATAATTGAACTATATTGATTTGTAAAATTAACTTTACAAAGATTTTGCTTAGATTAAAACTTCTTATTTGATTTTTAATAATGGTTGTATCCATTTATGTATTAATATATATTTATATTTCAGTATAAATAGCCATCTTCCTTCTTCTCCTTTTCCAGTATTATTATTTTCACTTTGGGGTGGTTGTTGCCAGGGCTTTGGAATCCATATATAAAACCACCGACTGTCTTCTTAGTTTTTAAATCTCAAGACTTCTTTATGAAAGCTCAATAGGTGTTAATAATGGTGTGACTACAGGGTCGGCACCTCTTTAGCGCCCTGTCAGGATGACACCACTGTGTCTTGTGAACAGACACAGGAAAAGAATATTGGCCGTTAATTTACTTTTCGCGAATGGTCGCGGGTGCGGACTTTTGGTTCCAGGATGGAAGCAGAAGGAGAGAGTCAGAGGAATTATACTCTACAGAATTTCTTTATATACATAATATCCGTTTATTATTCTACTTTAGCTATATACAATTCATGTTGGATTACAATTAACGTGGCTATTATTTTCCAGATAACAAGTATGAGAGAGAGAGTTCACAATTACTTCGTGCAAGGATGAATACTTTGATATAAGTTGTGAGGGTTGGAAGTTTAGTCCTTGGATCTTGAGAGGGCACACAGTTCTTTTGAACGATGAGGTTTCGTAGGTGATGGTCTTCCCGCATGGCGGTGATTAGAACAGTCACTGGCAGCGGCTAATTCACACACGTAATCATACAGTTCACTTAACTCTGGAGACTGTCTTTGATGCATCGACCCTTCCTTTTTATAAAGGGGGCCATCATTGGGTTTTTCACTGCCTTATTAGGATTATTTTTTCACCACTGACAAATAGGGTTTTCTTTCTTCTTCTCGTAGATTCTGGGTGACACATTCGATGTATCATCTTCAACCAGGAAATAAATCTGTGGGAAAACAATTTTATTATTCTTTAAAATGTCAGTTTGTTGTTTATCTCTAAACTAAAAAAAAATATTTTTTTTCCCACAAAAAAAAATTTAAACAAACCATTTCACCAAGTTCGGCTCTCACAATGGTAAACCTTCTGAATTGGTTAACATTGTCACAAGATATTTAATTACTGCTATGTTTATTGTCAAGCTGTTTTTTTAGACTTGTAGCTTATATTTAAATTTGTTCAAATGTTAAAAGTAGGTAAGATGTGCCAACTCAATCTACATAGTCTTTTTTGATGCTATTTCTTGATTTGGCTGGTTTTATGACTATTTACTGGACTTGATGTTAATCAGAACTTTAACCTGGTTGTCCTAAATGGGGTTAGATAACAGCATTTAACTAGAATACTACTAGAATCTGAGCATCTTACTGTTTAACTTCTGATGAGAAGTAGCAGGAATATTCATAATTTGTAGCTTTTCTCACTTAACTGACTTTTGCTACTTTTTTATTAAAGTTGTGAAAGCATTGCTCTTTCCAATCTTGCTTTTGCTAGTATCAATTCTATGATTAAAAAAGACAAGGCCTTATTGGAAAGTTTTTTTGGAACGGCATTCGTCTGAGTGTCAAAAATCATTTTACAATTTGAAAATTGGTGAAAAGAATTCCTCAAAAAAGACAGTTCCAAGTAATAAAATAGTGTGATGAAAATGAAGTAATAATTGCAAATTATTCTGTTGGAATGCATGTTTATGGTTTATAGCTTTTGTATAATGCTGTTCTTCTAAAATTGATAACTTTTATATCTGGTAAAAGCTACTCATTGTCCTAGCTGCTTTTGATACTCAAAATATATATTCTAACTGGTCATTTATTAGTAAAGAATTATTGCATTTAAATGATACTTTGATTTGGTAAACTAAGCTCAATATGATTAACAGTTTTAGTACTTAGCAATAAGTGGATAATTTAAAAATTGTTTTAAAACTTTAAGTTACGACAAAAATTACGAAAGTTGGCTTGTTGGAATCGATGAATAAGGAATGAAGATGTATTTGTGTGAATTAATAAATTGAAAAATATGTGTAGTTAAATTAAAAACAAACGAGATAATGCTGTATTGTGTAAATTATAATTTAGAAATTTTTAAATTTTAAATATGCATTGAAATGTATTCATGGTTTGAATCCTGTTTTTGGATTATGTTGTTTCAGCTGTTATAAATCAATTCTTGTTATTAATTTCAATATAAGATGGCAACATCACTTGCTTCTAGGTCTAGAGGTCAATAAATCATTCAAAAAATAATGCAGTTTCATCACAAAATTCTATATTATTTGAATAAGTATATTGTAAGCAATTGTGTGCAAGATAGTTACATATGTGTAATTATTAAAAAGAATATAGAAGCAAATTTAAATTTTTTTCAATGATTAATTATTGTGTAACCTTCTAGGAACTAAACTTTTAAAATTTCGATAATATGAAAAACATTTTGAATATTCATATTTAACTGTTGTAATATTATGGTAAAGTTGTATGATTAAAATTTATTATTATACTTACATGAGGTCTTCCAAAATGAATGATACCATTTTAAATTACTGTAATGTTGTAAATTGTTATCTGTGAAGGGTTCAAGGTACACAATCAATAGAGTAATTGTCTAAATTTCGTTTTCCCTTTGCATTCAAACGTGCTATCATCTACTACCTTTAAGACTTCTGGTGACTCCAATACAGAAGGCATTTGTGTTCTGAAGTTTATGAAGTCAGAATCTTATCATTGTGCAACATGAGTAATCAGCAAGAGTTGCTGAATTGTGACTGCTTTGGGAGAAGTGACAATGGCTATGCCATAGTGAACTTCGAAAGAATTTGAGTATCAGTCAGAAGTATGCCATGCGGCACAAATTATGTGCATTGAGAAGTTGTAATGGTCAAATGCAAAACTTGGATAGTTTTTAAATGTTTTAATGTACATTATGATGATTTCAAATATTAATTAGCATAATTACAATAATTTAAAATGGTAGCATTTTTTTTTTGGAAGACACTGTATAATTCTAAAACAAATACATACAAAACTTAAGAAAACAGTTTTTGACAGTGTAGGTAGTACTTAAATATTAATATTTCACAAATAAACTTGATTTGTACCATTTTCATTGAAATTAATTCTTAAAATTCCACTCGAGGTCGGTGAGTTAATCATAAACTGGTTTGCATTATTTTCACTTGATTCGGCGTTGATTTTTTTTAAGAAGTCTCAAATAGAAGTTTTAAATAAATCATGTTAAGAATTTGCTTTTTTTTTTTTTAAACATTTTTATCTTTAAAAAGGAATGTTTTTTTTTATTTTTTTCAAAATAAAGAGAGAGAGGTCAATGATAAAACTGAAATAAAACTAGTATATATTTCACTTGATGACTAGTAATTTTGTGCCAGTTAGGAAAAATGGTTGTGTTTTGGTTTGTATTTTACTGACAGTAAAAATGAATAAAATTTAAATTTGTTTTAATAACACACATGAACTTATCTCTTTCTCTTCTTTTTCTATACTGACATAATTCAATTTACATGATTTTTCAACTGTATAAAAAAACCAGTTGCACACTCACAAACACAAATACACTTATCCTCAATTTAACAGAGTATCATCAAACTTTGTTAAAGTAATGAAAAGACGTTTTTGTTTTTTTTCATATTTATTCTTTATTTCATTCATTTATAATTTATTCTGTTTTGTATCTGTGTGGAAAGAATTCCATGAATTGAATTTCATTTTGTAAAGAGGTTGACAAGCAAAATCAATTGGAAAACACATCTAAATAAAACCACATTATAATTTTTTTTGTGCTTAACATTCTACAGAAATTATTCATATTTTTATTTTTTAAAGTTTTGGAGAAAAATTTAGAATTGGAATTCCCAAATTCAACTAAAAAGTAGGAGGTAGTAAGGTACAGTGGTGAGATATACATGTTTTATTAATAGCCGAGGTAGTAAAGCTTTTGCTCTGCAGACCTGAAATTAAATCCTGGCAAAGAACTCAGAAATATTTTTGGGTGGGGTCTGTCTTGGATACCTTGAGTTCCGTTCTTCATCACACAACTATCTCCGTTATATGCCTGGCTGAACCTGTAATGGAAATGGTTAAAGGAACCCTCTTAATGCCTTTAGGATGGAGAAAATTTGGTAACTGTTTCCTTTAATCTAATCCAACTAGATGTGTTTAAAAAAATGTTACCAGTTAGTCCATTGTGTGTCTAGGCATATGTTTTGCTCTTATTAATAGTGCCTGCCAGTGTGATACTTTAACTTCAAAATTCATTTTTAATCTAAATTGGATATGTTTTAACAAAATAACACCTAAACACAAATTTCCAGCAAACATATTTTAATTAAAACAGTTAAGTACATTATTTAACTTTTCAAAAAACTTATATATAAAAATTACTTTGTCTGTATATATCATATTGCAGGACTTCTGTTATTTTCAACAGCTAAGGGCTGATCATGAAGAAAAGATTGTGTGAATCTGAATTAAATCAATGCAATAGTCTACTGTTTAAAAAGATTGCTATCAAATCTGATTTATATTTTGCTATTAAAAATGTTCCTGTTAAAGTAACATGTTAAAAGTTTATTTAACTCCAGCACTGATTTCAATAAAAGAAAGAATATTTCTTGTATTTCTAATTGAATCTGGAAATTCTTTAATTTTTAATGACAAGACCTCTTCCACCAAATCTTTAAAATTATAATTACTTAGATTACATATAAAATATAATAGGACTATAAATTCTATTTTGTCTTTCTGTTATGTACTATAAACATAGAACTTTCTTTTTCTAGATATCGTATATTTAAAATAATCTGTCCTCATCGTCAATTTCTTGATTGATGTTTCTCTCCATTATCTGCACATTTATTTATGACAGTCAAGGCATGCTATGCTATTATCTGCAATACCATAAAACATGCAGTGCCAAACTGCCAACCACTATGATACAAATATAGGCCAGTCCTTATTACAAAATATGATGTCAGTTTATGGTATTTACTTGTTTGAGAGGCTGTTTGTGTCAGTCTTTGTTAATAGAGAAAAAATATTGTATATACAAGGAAATAATCTATACTTACAAGGTTCTTGAATGTAAACATTAATAACAAGCTTGCAAACTCATTAAATTTAAATAAAATTTAATGAGTTTTCCATGCTATCTCAACACATCTTATCACTGGTTAAATCCTATCTGAATTTTAAATTTAGGTTTAAAGAAACATTCTTATGTTCTCATTATTTTATATAATCATTATTATAAAATCGAAACTTTGTCGTGACTACAGAATCTTTGACTACTGTTTGTTGAGGCTTGTAATAATGATCTGTATCTTGCCGTATCTTTTTTAATTTCTTTTTAACTCTCCCTACCTCATGGGCACTAAGACAATTTGCATATCCAGCATGATTTGGTCAGACTCTTAACAAATCCAGGTTTAACCATCTACAAAAATTTGAGTTAATTGGACTCAAAGAGAATCTCTGGAAGTGTCATTTTGATGCCTTTACTGCCTCACCCATCTGGTTGTTGATAAGTTTGCTATTAATTTTATTGCTTTTTATTATTAATTAATATTTTGGACATATGCGGTTTTTAAAATGAGTGAATTTTTTTTAATAGTGAACAGTGAAGCAAATGCTCAAAGAATTGCAACTGTGGAGTACTGTTTTGGCAGCTCTGGCGAGGTAATTTGATTGTTTTTAAATTAAAAAAAGTAGATATGTTTATAATAATGTATAGAACAAACTGATACACTTGTATTACCAAATGAGCTGCTGAATCTTTTTTACTAGGTTCTATTATTAACTAACCTTAATGTAGACTTATTAAAACATCTGGCAGGTCATTTGGTGATAGATATATTTCACTGGAGAAATTGTCAGCTTTTACAACAGAATTTAACCTTTATTCTAGAAAAATTAATTATATTTCTGGCTACTATACTTAAATTTTTCAGAATTAAAAAATTTTCTTAATGAATTCATAGGAAATGAAAATTTTTTACACTGTTTTTCTTAGCATATCTATGAAGACAATATGTGTATATATATATATTTTTGCAAGAGCCTCTCTGGTATTGAGTTTTTGCAAAAATGTTATATAATAATTAAAAATTTTAGGACAAAATATATATATTTTTAAGAATTTGGAGAGAATATTCTTTACAAAATTAATAGCTGATTCCAAAGATACATGCAGACAAATTAAATAGTGGTAAGCCTGTGAGGAAATCAATAAAACAGGATATACTTGGAAAATTTGTACAGTAGATTTAAAGAAATTACATAACACACAGATTGATTTTGTAACATAAAAGGAGTAATTTCAGATTACGACATGCTTTATAAAATATTTTTGCTATAGACTTCAAATGATTTCAAATAACATCAGAATTTTTTCATTTAAAATTCTATTTAGATTATTAAATATGGTTGGGAACAATATTAGAACAGCTTCCAAAGACAATTTATATTTTATATTAAAGTCATATTATTTTTCTTTTATAGCCACTTGCCATTCAGGGTCGTGTGTTGGTCGGCGATGGAGTTTTAACCAAGATGTGCCGAAAAAAGCCAAAACCCCGTCAATTTTTTTTATTTAACGATATACTAGTATATGGCAATATTATTATACCAAAGAAAAAGGTAAATATTTTTGAAGTTCTACAAAAATATGAGAAATTGATATGTTATATGTTTTTTCCATTAGAAATTTTATATATTGAGAAATTTAATTTGAACAGAATATTATATTATGTTGATTAACTTTGTTGTACTGTACTCTCACTATCCTGAACTAGTTATTATGTGAGATTATCTGGATTATGAAAAGCTAAGATTAGTGGAGTTATATAGAAAGCAAAGAGAGTTGAAAAGGACTATGGAAAAATACATATGTTAAAAAACATTATTACACTGCATTTGGTATATGTATACAGTTTTTCAAAAAAATGCTACCACTTTAAATGATTGTAATTACGTTAATTATTATCTGAGAACATGAAAATGACATTAAATATTGAAAAACTGTTCAAGTTTCACATTTGACCTATTACAATTCCTCAATGTGTGCACTTCATGTCGCATGGTATACATCCAACCAATACTCAAATTCTTCCTATGCTGGCTACAACAAATCCATTGTCACTCTCACAGCAGCTGCAGTTCTAAGATTCCTTCATATTATTTGCATTACACAATGATAAGTAATTTCAACTTTGCAAAACTGCAGAACACAAAATGCCTTCTCTGCTGAAGTTGCCATTTTTGTTTACAGCACTTCCTAGAGATTTTAGAATGCAGGTGGGAGGTGAAACTTGGATGGTTACTCTGTCCATTGGTGTACTTTGCATACTTCTTGGATAATAATTAAAATAATTGCAATAATTTAAAATATCAGCATTCACTTGGAAGACATTGTATTTGTTAAAATGTGCTTATTAATTTTACAAACTTTTTTCTTGCAACATTTAGTGAGGAATTGAAGAAAATATGTTTGGATTATTGCAAGTTTGAATTAGTGAGAGGACTATATATGTATTATCACTTATTTTACTGAACATAAATTATCATTAGAGTAAATTTTGCACTTCTAAAAATTTCTTTCATTTTAAATATTGTTAGTTTTTTCAGCTGCTTTTTGTAAATATAACATATCCCTATGTCAAATTAATTAATTAATTAACGTATACATGGAAAATCCAGTTAGTGTTACAATGAATTGTAAAATGTATATAATGATTTTACTAAATCTTTTATAAGCATTAAGTTATTCATTTATGTTTTTAAAAGTTGTTGTTATTTCTTATTTCTGCTTTATTTAAACTTTGGAGGAGGGAAAAATATTGAACAGAGAACAATTAATATTATACAAGTAGATAAAGAATGTAATACACACTAATATGCTGATTATAAATTGTATGACGTAATATAATTTCTATGTAATTAGGAAGTAAAATTTTTCGTGCATTATCATATCAAACTGTGTAACTTCCTAATTACATAAATT
This sequence comes from Centruroides sculpturatus, assembly GCF_000671375.1. Taxonomy (NCBI): domain Eukaryota; kingdom Metazoa; phylum Arthropoda; class Arachnida; order Scorpiones; family Buthidae; genus Centruroides; species Centruroides sculpturatus. The sequence continues at coordinate 321,713 of NW_019384847.1, forward strand.
CCTATTTTTCCCCTTCTAATATTCATAATTATATTTGAAAATTCCCAAGTATCAAATTTCAATATTAAAATAGAGTGAAAGTTTAGTTAAATAATAAAACCAAAAAATTCTATAATTATGAAATTGAGTAGGAAAATAAAGTAAAAGTTATTGGAAAATGTTAGTTTTTACAATCCAACACACTAGTTTCATAGTATAGAACAGTGGTTATTAACTTGGGGCATGAGAGAGATCTTTTTAGGGGTTACTAGACTTTAAATTTTTTTCTCCTTTAGTTGAACATTTTAGATTTCTTTTTTATTAAGAACAGAGTATTTTTAAAATAGAAACTTAATAAAAGTATACTAGTATCAAATTGAAATTTATTTCAAAATATATTTATTACCACACTTCTAATAAAATATTAAAACTAATAATTATATATTTGATATAGTTAATACATGATTGATATATTGTGCATACACCTAGTAACAAATGACCTAAAAATTAGTTTTAATATTTTTATTCCCTGTTTCAAATCTACTCAACTTTTTAAAATACATTATTATTTAAGATTAAAAATGATGATGATGATAATTAATTAAAAATTATTATTTTTAGTACAACAAGCAGCATATTATTCCTTTGGAAGCAGTAAAATTGGAGAACTTAGAAGATGAGGGAGGTATGTAATCTTTTGTATTGGAATAAAAAAAAAGGCATAAAATGTAGTTTAATAATAAATTTGAAGAGAAAGTCTGTTTAATTGCCATCTGACAGAATTCTATAATTGAAAATATAAAAAAGTATATTAGTGATTCATCGTCTGGATTTTTTCATAAGTAATTCTTATAAAAATCAATGAAATCCGTCAATTCCAGAAAGTGTATTGATTTTGAAGTAGGATTTTTTTCCAATGTATTCTGTAGATGTTTTACATATGTTTGCAGCATAAAGATTCTAGAAAGTTTTAAAAAGAAGAATTGTGATATGCATGATACAGTTCAATATATTTAAATTTCCAGTGCTATTCCAAAAATAGGATCTTTACTATAATTAAAAGGACCATCAGAGAATTGCATTTAAAATATGATTTTAATGTTGGTAGTTGAAAGGCTGTATCATTGAGATAAAATAAGTTTTAGGTGAAATTAAAGAATTACTTCTGTGTAACAGAATAGTCTTGTTCTGTATAATAACTGTTATTTTCAAAAAGTATTATATTTTAGAATGCGCATTGTTAATTCTTATTTATTGAACATTGTCATAATTAATAATCATTGTAAAATGTAAATTTTTTAGAAACAAATTCCTGTTAAAGTTTGATTGTTACAAACATTGTTTTCCTTGAGATTTATTAAATCTTTATAAAATATCTGTAATACCATTAATGCCCAAAGTAAATTTGAAGTTGTGGTACAAATAGATAACAAGTAATGCCTAAATAAACTTGGGTGGTGGTGTTTTGGCAAAATTTATTCAAAAATTTACAAATATTAATGATAAACATAAACATACAGTATAGTACAGTCAATAAGATCAAAGAAGTTGCAGTGCTTGAAGAAGATTTTTGCTACATACTACTTTGAAATACTTTCCACATTTCTCCCAATGGATGTATCATAGTTGGATGCAGTTGTGTAAGCCATTTTCTGTGATTGTTTGTTACGTGTCTACCATAGCTACTGAGACCAAATAAACACAAATTACTACCTCTCTACATTCTTCACCTTCAAAAACAGCTAAATCTATTGGAATCAGATCTGGGAAATTGACCCAAGTAGACTTTTACCTGTTCCTAAAACGAAAAGATTAAGGAAATAGTATATTTGAAATTTTTGTAAATCCTATTTGAATAAAAACTAAGTTTTTAAAATAAACATTCAAATGTTCCATAGAAAATTTATACATATATACATATTTATTTTGATAATTTAACTACTTTTACATTATTAAAGTTTTAGAATATTATTTTAGTGAAATCTGATTATTTTTTATTAATATAATCATGTTGCATGTAAAACATAAATAACCAAATTATAATCTTGCTGTTATCATCAATAAAATGATTGATCAATTATGCTTAGATTGATCAAATTTTAAGATTTTTATATTAATATGCAATTAAAAGATATTTTTTTTTTAAATAGCTGTAAAGAATGGATGGTTAATTAGAACCCCAACAAAATCGTTTGCTGTTTATGCAGCAACTGCTAGTGAAAAAACAGAATGGATGGCCCATATTAACAAATGTGTTGAAGATTTAATAAGAAAGAGTAAGTAAATGTTATTTTGATTATCTTAGAGTTTAGATTATTTTTTTTTCCTTAAAAAATATAATATGCAATGTCTATTATTAAAAACTAAGTTCAGAACCTCCTCTGGATATTCAGAGCAGAATTATACAATAGAAGTAGATATGAAAATAATTATTGCCAATTGATGCCAAAAGTTGCTAATTACAGTAGAGCGTCGTTTATCCGAAAGCTGGTCAACTGAAACATTGGTTAACTAAAAACATTCCAGTCAGAAAATTTAAATTTCTTCTAGTGCTGTGGTGCTGCAACCTTTGGCTATGTCTTGGGCTACTTCAATATTTTTTTTGTTGGTGTGTGTATTTTAGCTGGCAGGACTGGCACTTTTGTGTGACGTTTTTCTGAGTACTGTGTGTTAGGATGCGTGTCGTGCTGAATTGAACGTTTTTGATACTAGATTAACTTCTAAAGTATAATTTTTTTTGTTTTTATATTTTTCAATATATTTATTTTGTTTGTACAAAATAAAGAAATAATTTTTAATGATACAATAGCCACGATTATTATTATAAAATTTTTGTTAGGCTTAACATCGATGAAAATTCAACACGAAGCGACACGCAGCAGAGAAAAATTTTAACATGGGATAGGTTAATATATTTTTTGTACGTAATCAGTTATCTGAAAAATAAGTTATCCAAACAACTCCAGTCCCCAATTGATTTGGATAAATGATGCTCTACTGTATTTAAGATTTTATATTTTAATGAAATGCTGCTGTAATTATATACATTATTATAAGTCATTCTAAAAATTTCTTATACATAAAAATAGCTGGAAAAAAACCTTCAAAAGAACATGCTGCTGTTTGGGTGCCAGATTCAGAAGCATCAGTTTGTATGCACTGTAGAAAATCTCAATTTACTATTATTAATCGTAAAGTAAGTGAATTTATCATACAATAACTTTTAAAATTTTAAATATGTGATTTTAACGATGATTTAACAATTCATTATTTGCAGAATTAATACTTCAATGTTTTAATTGAATTTTTATCATTCTGACAGAAAATTATTTCAGTTTAGAATTAAAGATTGATTTTTGTAAATTCAAACCTCTCATTTTTTTTAATTGAATGGAACATTTTATATATTTGGACAATTTTTTTAATGATGATTGTAATTCTATAGAGAATTTTTAATTTTCATAACTGTGTTATTATTGTATGCTTGCAGTATGACTGCTCTAATTCTCTGTATAATTAAGTTGTCATACTAAAATTTAACTTTTAACATGAACATTTCTCTTCTATATTAGTAACCATGATATTCTAGTGTAGTTGTTTATAAACTTTATGCTGTGACCCTAAGGACAACAATTATAAGATGTGTACCCCTGCAATCCCTGTTTTATTGAGTAAATTTATTTAAATATTCCTCTGCATAATATTTTTTAATTTTGTTTTTCTGTATCATATAATAATGTAATAAGAATAGTCAAAGCAATTTTATTTTATGAAAATGTTATTTTTGTCTCTGGTTCTCTGAAGTCATCTCACAGCCTTTTACTTTAAGAAGCTCTATTGTAGATACTAATTTTTAATAATGTTAGTATAATTAAATCATCTTAGAATATGTAATAATCAACACTTGTAATATGTTAATATTTCAGGCTATTTTATATTCCCTTATCAGTGTTGCTGCCAATTAAAATTTATTGTTTATTTTTTTTGATGTCTTTGCATTCATTAAAACCTGTGTTTGCAAACCACACTATTGTAGTGTTCAGAAGATAGCTAATCAAAACCTTTATAGTAAAATATATTTAGATATGGTCTCTCTGCCAATAAGATGTCTTACAAGCATGTATAGATTTTAATGATTTTTTTTTTTAGTGCAAAAAAGTTTTATTAAAAAAAAAAAAAAGACAATGGGATTTTAATTGGCAGCCATACTGATGAAAGGATTAAAAAAAACCTGAAATGTATTTATGGCTATAGTATGAGTGTTTGTAAAGAAGATTAAACATGTCCTAAAAAAGAATTTATAGTATTAAGATAATTAGCACTTTTCCAATCTATCAAAGAAAAAAATTAAGTATGGTTAATAATTAAATGATACAACTAAATGTTAAATAGTTACTTAAGATAAATGTTTTAAAATGTAAAGATTTTACAGTTCGGACATGCTCAGCAGAGATAAAGTACAAATTTTCTACCACACATATTCATTTGCTGAGAGAATATTTTTATTCACTAACATTTTCAGCCTACTCCTATAGGCCATCATCAGGTTTCTTAAAACCGTTTATAGACTATGTTCCACAAATAGAACATTCCATTTAAAATTTAACCTTTGAAGTATTCTAAATACAAATTTAAACTGAGATGAATTAAATAAATAACTTATGAAATATAAGGTTGATGTTAAATAAAAATAAACCTAAAAAATATACAATGTTAACAAAATATAAATAAATATGCAAATAAGAAAAATATATAATAAAAACTATGATAGTATAACACAAAAGCCAAATATGTTATGGGGGACACAATTCAGGGGTTTTTATGTCTTTTTTCAATGATGTATTTCCAGGCTGAAGATAATGCATTTGTCTCTCTCACATTTAGGCACTGCTCTTTGATCTTGCTTATAAGTATCACTATATTACTAAAGTTGTGTTACTAAACAATGTCTACGGAGTTATAACCAATTGTGCTTCAGATTCTAATTTTTAAGCGGAATTCCAATGGTGGTTTGATTATTATGTTCTTAGAATTTTGACTAATAATGGCCATTGAACATGACCAAAATGGTTGCAATTTGAAACTTAAATATAGTGCTGGAATTTAAAAGATGATATGTATCTTTTTCAGTTTATAGTATATTACTAATGATAAGTTTTGAATTTACTTAAATGGTTAATTACGGCTAACCAACAAAACAAATGATAATGGTTATAAGTTATTTAATTCCAATAAATATTAGTTCAACAGTCAGAATTAATTTAAATTGAGCCATCCAATTATATATGATCATCATTCTTAATATGTTGTTTTAATCTTGCACTCAATGTTCATACAATACTGTAGTTTAAATTTTGATTTCTGGCACTCATTACTTCATTTACAGGCTGTTTGCTGTTGTTCAAAACTGTGATCTTCATTACTATTTAATTAAATTGTGTGACATCTCTTAATGGAAGAAGCAAATAAATGCAAAAATTTGCCTTTCAAAAATAAACTTGAAATTTTACAACAATGTTATAATTTGCCAAAAGTCAATGTAATGCCAATGCACAATTAAAAATTTCAGTCAATTTTGTGCAAGATTTTGAAAAATAGAGTGATTTATTTGTAATTCATGAATAATATTTCCAAATTATAGCCTGATTATTTATGGCAGGTGTGGGTGTATATTTGCTAAGCATTGGGTTTCAGTAGATGTTTGTATCTAAATAGAATGAATATTGAAATGTCATTGGGACAAAATGATGACATGATTTGAATATGTTAATGCTATGGTAATGAATCGTTAGATAGCAGAATTAGCTAAAAATGTGAGAAAGATTTTATTGTACACAATGCATGGTTTGACTAGGGGGAAAACAAGAACATTCATACACAGATGCATTAGTGAGGAGAAAAGTTCTGCATTATCTTAATTGTGAATGAACAGAGAATACCATTATTGCCAAATATTCATCAAGGAATATGTGCAATGCACATGAAACAGTACTTTACTTTTGTGTAATGTCCAGTCATACTTACTATGAAAGTGCTAATGATTTAGCATATTAATTTTTTACCATGCTAATGTGAAAGGCAATTCTAGTGACTGAAAATAGTAAAAATCTTAGTTCTAAAGGTGTGAAACATTAATATTTTTACAACTGTTTAGTTAAATGGGATGTAAACTTGAAAGAGAGGATTGTTTTGTTGGTAGACAATAGTACAACATGATTCATATATTAATGATGTCATTAAAAACATTAAAATAATAATCCTTTCTGCCAATAAATCATTGCTTCAGCTATGCAATGCAATCAAGGAGTCATATCTAACTTAAAAGCATACTTGAGATCCTGGTTTTAACTCCTATCGTGAGACAGTTATAACCCTCCATAAAAGGGGCATGTCAAATGATTGACATTAACATGATTTGAATAAACACAGAATGAGAAGGTAAATGGCCTACATTACTTCGGTGAGTCATTAAACAAAACATGGATTGACTTTAATGAAAAAGCCCAGAGTCTACAAATGCTATGCTATTAATTTTGTAATTTGCTCTATAACAATGTGTTAAACATATGCAGATTCTATTCTAAATAAATACTTAAATTAAATTTCTTATGACTGCTGAAATGCATATACAGTGATTAAATAAAGAGAAGTAATTAGCTATCTGCTGTGTGATGGTCTACTGCTAAACCGAAAATTTATATATTTTTCATGCGGATTTACAGAGACTTTATAATATTTAAATAAATACTCTTTTAAAAATATTTTTCAAGCTGAAAAAATAAAATGGCTCTAATTTTTTATCGTGAAGAATAGTCTTAATTCTTTTTCTTACTCTGAATGTAGACTTTCTGGTATTCATTTTTAACTTTTCTTGCATTTATATTACATGAATCGTTATTTATGCACAAGTTGATTCTCTTTTCCAAGCCATAAAAGATCATGTTTGCTTAGTCTGAGTCATAAGTGAATAATTCGACATTACTCAGTAGTGGACCACTCTATTAGTTACGTAATGAATCAAAGTTATCAGTTCAGTAATGAATCATTTACATTTCATAAAAATGAATAATTACTGGTTGGTAGCAATCCAAATTTGAGATCTTAAACTTTCAAATAATTAGTCATTGAAACATCAGAACAGGTTTTTGAGTTTTTTAAATAGAAATAAATTAGAAACTGATTATTTCGTTAAATATTAAATCTACTTTTGTTATAAATGTTTAATAGACATATCTCATCTCCATTTTTTAAGTTTCAACAATTTATTACTTGCATATATTAACAAGTATTTTGCTCTGCTTGTTAGTTTCTTATTTCTGTATTGTTTCTGAATAAAGGAAGTTATAAATACTGGTTTATCAATTATAAATTGATATATTGTAGAGTTTGTTTTTAAAAAAAATTGAAAGATGCTGCTTTAATAATTTAATCTGTTGTAAACTAGAGGACAATTACAGAAAGTGTTTGAGAATGTTTTACGAATAATAAGTATTTAGAAAGTCATTTTTCTTCTCTGAAGAGTATTGCAGAAACTTATTTTTAATTGTCTGTGCTTTTTTTTTTTTTTTTTAATATTTTAAAATTGAAAAGATTGTTGAAGTAGGCTAAGATCTAATTTTTAAAGTATTTGCTAGTAAGACCAAAGATAAGGATGTAAGTAAATTTAAAAATTAAGTGGTGATGATATAAAATCTATTAAAAAAGAATAAGAGCAATTACTCTCAACTTTTTTTTAAATTACCAAAGTCAGGTATTATATTTAATTACTAAATGGACTCTTCATCCAAGATGAAATGTTAAAAACATTAAGTCTTTTTAATACCAGTTTATTGTTTTTAACATTTCACCTTGGATGAAGAGTCGGGAAAGTATAAGAGATATATAACTAAGGATTTTATCAAAGTTTTATCAAATTTTATGTATTTTTAATAAAATTTTAGTAACGATGATATAATTTCAGATTGTCTATATTTTAATAAATGTTAAACTGTACTAAACTTAGCTGTAGTGAAAAATATTTAATTAGAAGTATATGTATTTAAATTTCATGAGTGTTTAAAACAATATGATAATTGTATTACTTAGTATTTTTAAGTATTTCCTTGGTTTTACCAAACTGTTTTTTGGACTGTGGTTAAAGTAATATGGTATCTTGAGAAAAAGATTTGATATTATGCATTTGAAGTCCATAAACTGTAATAAATATATCAATCATTTAGTGCTTGTTACATTGCAGGTCAGTACATATATATAATCATGTACAACAAATTTAATTTATGGTTTATTGCTTTATGCCTTTTTACACCGGGGGCCAAGGGGGCAATCCCTAATGACCACTTAATCAGAACGGGTTGGTAAAACCCAGTCTCTATGTCTGTTGGATGGCTAGGAGGGCTATTAATGGAATGGGGAGGTCATGAGTAAGTCAATATGACGAACGACGACAGGTAGCCAGGTTAACAAATACAAATAACATTTAATCTACTAAGCTAAATCTAGAGTTACAAAATGCACAACTAAATGTTACCCATAGCCGTGTCGCTTCGTGAGATGCGGTTCCAGTTTCCTATAAACTAATATTGAACACGGAGAGAGGGTTTACAAATTTGACTCTTCAAATACCTCTGAGAATGATGCTATTGAGATGCTGTTTTCTGTCTTGGTTGAGGTTGAATTATAATCACTGTCGTTTAATGTTTAGGGATGGCATTTCCTTCTTAGAATGTTTTTCATGTTTTGGGATCCAATTTCTTATTTGGCAATTTGAGCCATCATCTTCTATGTTGTATGGTGAGGAGGAAGCTTTGTAAGGAGTCCATTCTATATGTCAAGTCTTCTCTCCGTTGTTCTATACGGGCCGGAGAAGTTCATTCAATGGACATCCACTGAATATGGCATGACAGGAGACTGGTGTTGTCTGCCTCTAGAGAGGATAGAGCTGCTTCTTGCTCTGGGGGACAAATGCCTCAAAGTAGAGGTGCTGCGTCCTTATATTTGTTTCTGGCCTGGGAAAATGATCAGGTGATCAAATGTTTAATGACGAATCTGCAGGTGTTGGGTTAGAGGTGATCCAGGGAGATAAAAAGGTGTCGAAATGGGACGTAGAATGTAATCTTTGGTTCATGCAACGTTAGATACATCCCGTTTATACAAATGAATGTTTATGTTCTCATCCCTTTAACTGTAAATTGTTACACTTTCTTAGCTGTTGTTGATGAGAAAGACAACATTCAATCCTTTTTCTATTCAATGTTTTCTTAACAATCGCAATGGAGAAATAAGCTTAAGATTTTCTCTAAATTTGTGCAAAAACAAGTGCTCGATCTCACACCTTTAACAAGATTGTATATAATATAATCTTTTACAATAACATCCATGATTTTGTCGATTCACATTACATGTAGATACAGTATCAGACCAAATATCCAGTTCCTGGAAATCTGGAATTAGTGGAAAATTGGCATTTTGAATTTGGCAGTCTGTAGTTCACCATCTGGGCACTTTGTTTTAGTTTTCATGGCATAATTACATGCTAGTTCTGATGGGACTGCTATTATATAGACAGTCCTCTTGCAGTTGAGTTTTTTGTCAGAATTATAATTTTCATTTTTTGTTTTGTTCATTATTTTCTATTATTATATATTTAGTCTGGGTCAAGAAAACCAGAAAATTTAAAAATCCTGACCACTTCTGTTTCCAAACTTGCTGAATACTTGGTCTAGTATCAATTATGTAATCTCAGTTTTATTCTTAATGAAAACTAGAACTTTTATAAACTTAAAATGAAAAAGAATATGATTTACATACATATTGAAACTGTAAACATAAATTATTAATCTTTGCCTTTCAGAAATGAAATTACGATCTTTGAAGTATATGTATTTAAATTTCATGAAATCATCAGATTTCATGAAATTTAAATTACATTAATTTTGGTAAACACATTTTAGAATATATCTTATTAGAATATAATTTATAAACATCTGTTTTAAATAAATTTGTGTTCACACATGATATGTTTATATTAGTTTAAAGAGAATATCATATTAATATTAAAATAGTATATTTTAAAAATTTTCAGCATCATTGTAGAAAATGTGGTGCAGTAGTTTGTAATCCATGCTCGAGCAAAAAGTTTCTCCTACCTACACAATCTTCTAAACCTCTTCGAGTTTGCCTTCATTGCTATGACACACTCAGCAAGTCGAAATCCGATGCTCAACAAATCGAAAAAGTGGATGCCGCAAAAGGTGGGTGGATAAGAAAGTTTTAAACCATTTGATTCTAAGTGCTAAGTTTTCTTACAGGATTAAAGGTGTAGTAAACAAGGTACATCTAGTAAACTCTTAGGACTTAATATCATTGGAGCATAGTTGATGGTAGCCTTTCAAATTTTTCATTATTTTGAGCTTATATAAGATAAAATAGCTAAAAAATGAATAAGACTGAAGTTGGAAGTTTTCTTTTCAATATTGTGTCTTATCATTAAAATGCAGCAAGATCAGAGTTATCATAGAAGAATATTAATATTATTATTATTTGTGAGTAGTCTACTTAAGGGTCTCGGTCAGAAAGGAAGAGAGTGAGGGAATATGAAGTAGCATAAGAAAAAGGAGGAAAGGTCCTAGCAAAAGGATATTGAGCAGATTGGGTGAATCAGAAGGTATGGAAGGGGAACTTGTTTACAAGGAATGGTAACGTCCACTGTTTTACAAAGAAGAAAAATATGAATATGGTAACAAAAATATAAAAATTAAATACAATATTTAAATAAAAATATTAACATATAAACTTGTATATATCTTGTGTTTACAAGATAATACAAAAAGTAACAGCTTTATGACGATAAAATGGAATGGTAAAGAGTAGGACAGTATAAAGCAGGGCTGCCCAATTCATTTTGGAGGCGTGCTATAATTTCAATTACCTGTCAGCCGGCAGGCTACCTAGTGAATCATACTTGCTTACACTCATGATTCTTCTATAAATGGATAGGTATTTGAATCAAACAAAGCTTTAAATTGCACATGTTTTTAATAATACCTAATAAAAAATACATCAATGAGACCTATGAAGGGGCTTATTAGCTAATAATTTTTCAATATTTGGTGACAACAATTTAATTTTAATACACAAAAGTCAACTCAGAACTAATAGAACAAGTGTAATAAATGCATAGGTCAGGTATTAACAGCAGTGTGGCGGTGACTCAAGTCATAGTTCATTCCGCATTCAACCAATCATGTGGTGGTTGGCATTTATTGGTAGCATGGCATCGCGCATGGTGACAGCCGACCGCTACCGTGGGTGGACAAATTCAAATGCATTGGCGGACCAGGGTTTGGGCAGCCTTGGTATAAAGCAAAAACTGTATAATATATTAATTTTTAGATCTAATAAATTAATTAATACCATGTATTCCTTTTTTCCTTTTTTTTGTTTTTTTCAAAAATACTTATTTATTTTTTGAAGCATTTTCTACTTTGTACCTTGTTTTTTTGAATGAGTTTTATTTTATTTTTGTGCACTATTCAAATAAAATGTAAAATGGAGAAATTAAAAATAAATCATTAAAACAAAATTCTACATAATTACTAATTTCAATGTAAGTGCAATGAATTTAATTGAAAATATACAAAGACTTATAAGGAATTTTTGATGGGCAACAGAATATTTTAGTTCTATTACTGTGACAAAATTATTGCTGCCTGACACATATTCTGAGAAAAATGCTATTACTTTGAATATTCTGTACTATGAAGAGTTTACTCTTTACTTTAATAATTTTAGATTGTTTTTAAATAAATTTACACATGTTCATAAAATCTTTCCTACTTTTTTCTTATGAACTTAAAGGGGTTTTTTTGATACTTGACACAAGTTTGCCAAGCCCACTTATCGAAGGTATTGGAATTTGTTGTGTCCAGAACAAAAACCACCCAATAATTCCTAAGGTTCTTGACCTCAATTTAAAACTAGATCCTCCAGAGTTGTTGACACCTTAACCTATTTAGTTATCTGACAGTCATTATTATTTTATGAAATTTATAAATTTATTGGAAGCCATATTTTCTTGGAAATTTCTGTAAGGCTTATTTTTGAAGAATGAAATATAGCTAATTATGAAAACCATGGTTAAGTCAAGGAGAAATGTTTTTGGACTGACTTCGGTTCATTGTAACATTCGAAACAATACATGCATTATTTACAGGATACATGCATTGTTTCTGAAGCATGTGAAATCCAAAATTTACACTAGTGTCACACATAACAAATCAAAAATTTTATTATCTCAATATTGAAAGTTACCTTTGTTTTTTTTAAATAGTGTTTTTTTTTTTAAATTTGCATCTTATTCTTGAAATGATACTTTTGTATTTTTATAAAATAAATTATCAGAAATTTCAAATTGCTAATGTTGAAATTTTTCAGTTGAACATGAAATGCTAAGAAATATGGAAAAGTGATGCAGAATAAATGAAATGCAGTTGTTTTTGTTTTCTATGGAAATTTTTTAATTCATTGAACAAGCAATTAAAATTTTAAAATAAATTAAGAATGGAATATTTATTTATTGTGATATAATGTGTATTATTTTCATTGCTGCTCCCTTGCGGCAAAAAAAAGTTTTTTAACTTTTTAAAAGTTTTAACTTGTGCAGACACTTTAATATTATAAATCAGTTTTTATTTACAGCTCTTCTATGTGCTAAAAATAACTAAGAATTTGATTAATAGTACAGTTTTGTTTTGCTTTTTTCTTTCTTTCTTTGAGAGGTTATCATTAAAGTTGTTCAAACACAAAATTAAAAAATAAAATTGCAAACAGTATCATTGGTAAACAGTTCAGAGAATAAAAACAACTATTCCATTGCTAAAAATTAAATTTTTCTTGCATTAAAGTATCATTTAAAATTTCTGTTATGCAAAAAAAAATGTTAATTTGAACTTTTATTGCTTATCATCCTATTATACTCGTTCTTCAAAAAGTAGTGAGTGAAATTACAATAAATTTTATAGATGGGATGAAGATTTTTAATTTAAAAAAAATTAAAAACGTTATACAGATAAACCCTGGTTATTGTTGTTAATGTTGCCAAGAAAAACATTGCATTAAGTGAGAATAACAATGCATGGCAGATAGAAGATTGTTGTAGGAATATTCCAAAATTATGATTAAATCTTTAAAGTATATAAATATTTAGCATAGTACTTAATAAAGGAAAGAGGTAGTAAATTAAATGCTGCTTTGATTGTTAAATAAAAAAAAACACATTAGATGACTTATTTTTCAAAAAATAATGTAGGTGACTACTATAAAAATTTCTTATCTTCTATGTAGCTCAGTAAGAGTGTCATTTTCTATTTCTTGGCACAGTTTCATCGAATGTTCAGTATTAGCTGGCCCGAACACTGTGCAACTTTAACAAAGTTGCAGTAACATGTGACCATTTGAGACAAAGTACATTGACATTTTTGATGAAATCTTGCTTCAGAGAAGTTTTCCTGTAGTTTCTGTTGAGAATTGTGTGACTGTGTTTGCTTATAGTCCTAATAAGCTGACTAGTGATGATCTAGTATTGATTGACATGAGTGACATTATCCTTGGTTAAAAACAAACTACAGCTGCACCCAAATAAGCCAAATATATATTTATATTCTTTGTCATCTTCACTATTCTTGTCAATTAAATATCATATTTACTTGCATATAAGATGAGGTTTTTATTCATTTTTCACTGCTTCAAAAACCTAGGTCATCTTATATGCGTGAGCAAAGGATTCTAGGTTTTTGCAATAATTTTTGTGAACCCTGTATTTTAATTTTTTATCAGATGCTCATCCTATGGTGTTTAAAAACAAAAATGTTTTATCTGAGTCGTTTCAATTGTTCTTGTGTATTGCAGCAGTAAAGATGAATAGCAATAGGAAAAAACAAAGCTTTTGAATTGAATTTCAAATTAAAATTCCAAAATCACATGGCAGCCCACTATAAGTTTTAATCCATTCCCATGTGAAAACAGATAATTATTTGGAAATCAGAATTTGGAGAAACTCATAAGTATGGATTCGGCTGTTAAGAATTGGCAAAAAAGATTCCTGATTACATGAAAAAATTTTGTTGCCGATTTACAAGATTTTTCCTTAAAGATTAAAATGCCAGTAATTTTTGCAGGACAATAAAATATGAAATGCATTTATGTGCATTTGATATTTTATTTGTGATTAGATGAAATAAAATTAGAATTGTATTAATAAATCTAATTTTCTGTATTTTAATCTTTAAAGTCATACCTCATCCTATATGTGAAATCATCTTATATGCAAGTAAATATAATACATTAAATTAATTGTGACTGCTTTCATGTTTTATAATTTGAATGGAAAGAATGTGTGCCATCACAATGAATGCAATTGTGGAACTGCAATGTCCGGAAGTGAACAACAGATTGCTAATGGGATATGCAATTTAAGTTGTATATAGCATCTTGCAGTTTTTGCATATGTAACTTTATTGACATTCAGCTTTTATTCCAAAAATGTTGTGGTGTATCTGAGGCCTATTAGGATCACCATCCATTATTTTTTGTCGAGAGATTCACAGACATGAAACATTTCATCAAGTACTTTTTAATGTGAATTCCTTTGTTGCTGTTTCTATGTCTTAATCTTCATTGCTATTACTCTGAGCTTTGTATGGTTGATTTGCATCCAGATTAATACAGTGGTACCTCGGTATACGTCTGCTTTAGAATATGTCCAGTTCGGAATACGTCCTCTTTGGACGAAACAAATTTTGCTCGGTATACAACTTAATTCAATTATATGCACGTTTATGAACAAGCAGCACTATCGGTGTACTAGACCAGACTAGACATTTGCGGTGCCACGGTTTATAACTTTGTTAAATTTCTTCTGATTTTAATTTGTAAGTAAAATTTTATTATTTTTATTAATCATGAATTGCAAAAAGGCAAATGAAAAGCAACAGAAAATTAAAAAATTGACTAGAATCACATGGAACTGAAAAAAAGAGATTGTTGAGAAATATGAAGGTGGCATGCATGTTCCAGATTTAACTGTTGCATACTGTATTCCGAGAATGACGACATCGACAATCATAAAAAATAAAAACATTTTTAAATCTGCTAACGTTGCAAAAGGGGTTAAATCAATTTCTAAACAGAGATTGAAGACATTAGATCATGTTGAGAAATTGCTTTTGCTTTGGATAACTGAAAAACAGTGTGCTGGCGACAGCATATCAGAAGCAATTATTTGTGAGAAAGCTAAAAAGATACATGTTGATCTCATGAAAAATCAAGCAGGAACTAACCAGGAAAGCAAGGTGTTTAAAGCCAGTCACTTTTTTTTACATGAGAATGAATTAATCATTTTTACATTACTTCTTATGGGAAAGGTTGGTTTGGTATACGTCCTATTCGGTATAAGTCCAAACATCAGGAATCGATTAAGGTCATATACCAAGGTTCCACTGTAACTTACTCATTGGTAAGATCTCTGTAATGGGATTGGGACAATTTTTGAACTGCATTCTTGTCTATTTCAGTTAATTCTAGATCTAGTCCAAGTTGTCTAATTTTTCTAAGTTACTATTAGTTTTAGAGTTGAATCATTCTTTGGAAATCGTTTGTGTATTCAGGAATTAATTAATTTTTGTCAACTGGCCCTGATCTTACTTATTGTAACTTCTCTCCACACTTCATCTGTGTTTTCAAGAGCAATTTTTAAACTGAAAATTTTTCCAAAATTATTTTAAAATAATTGATTCATCTCCTTTAATTGATCATGAATAATTATTTTATAATACTGATTCACTTTATTTATGTACTTTAAAGTCTTTGGCACTTGGAAGAATTAGTTTAAAGACTATAAAGTACATAAAATAAAGTGGATGAGGAAAGTCCAGTGTCTAGTGTCAACACTTCATGGTGTCTCAAAATATAACAAAAGAAAAAAAAAAGCACAGTTTCAACATAGAGAAGACTAATTCATGTTACTAAACTCTATATAATTTACTTAAACTAAATAATAATGCATCACTTTGATAAATATCTGTTTATTTTTCTAGTTCCACCAGTAAATGTTACAGTCGATTCTTCTGGAGACGAAGATTCCGACGAAGGTGACGAAGAAGAACAAGAAAAACAAATGACCATCGAAGACGAAGAGGATGCCACCAAAGATATGGAGGAACTTCACATTCAAGAAAAGGTTAGATATTTAATACTAAACAATTATTGATTTATTAATGTGTTTCATACAAGTGTACTGTAGATACAGGTAACCCCTGTATAACATGGGAATTGTTTTAAAAAATTGCCGTGTTATGAGAATCTGTGTTATACGAAACAAAGAACTAGTATGAAAAGGGGGGGTTAGGTTCCAAAAATTAAAAAAATATGCTTTTATATTTTCATAATTAAGATAAAAAAATTTTAATAAAGATACAGTAGAACCTCAAAAACTCGGCTCTCGATAACCCGGCCACACCCTGGCAGGGCAAAAAAATCCTTAGTTAATTAATTTTCATTATGGACAGCTTTATAAAAGTATAAAGGCTCTCATAAAGTATTTTTCTGAGGTCTGTCTTATCAGGTAAATTACTGTACACAGTGTATTCATTAATTTTCATTTTCATGTAGTAAAGGCTCTATGCCTTCATAAAGGACGTACTTTTCCTTTGTTTAAGAATATTTGGGCAGTTTATTCTCTGTTATATTCTCAAGTAAACAATACATACAAGTACAGTACAGTACAGTATTTTCTGAGGAAACACTCGTACTTATTTTTTTAACCCCATTCCCGATAACCCGGCATTTTCAAAAACTCGGCCACCCTTCGGTCCACATTAGGCCAAGTTTTCAAGGTTCTACTGTATTTATATTAATATGTATCACTTCTTAAATTAAACAATGTTTTCTTCATCATCACTAAGCATTATTAACCAAGGGTGTTTTCTTTTTGGCAAGATATCCTTATCCTCTGGGCATTTTTCAGCATTATCTTCAGATTCATGCTCTACCTTTTGCAAAAAATATGTTATTTTAGATTGCTTGCTTTTAGTTAAAAGATCTAAAAACCGGGGATGGAATAAAGCAAGTATGGAATAAGGGAAAAACTTCTGGCAACACCAAAACAAGTTTTGAGAAGGACCACATGTATTGATAGAAGGCGGGAAAAGAAAATTTACATACTTAAGTACTAATAGTTCACAAAAATTATGCAAGAAAATCTGATAGTACATACGCACTTGAATGAAAAATGTCAAATGAGGTATCTTTCACACTTAAAAACTTTATCACATTTATTGAACTGTTGTACGGGGATTTCTCTAATTTCAAATTAGATAAAGTTTGCTTTTAATAGTTTTTATTACATTTAATGTTGTTCGAGGGTTTTGCCAATTCTTGAATCATGTTAGAGTGAATTTGTGCTATAGAAGTGCTGTGTTATACAGGGATTACCTGTATTAGGATTAATTCATTGGGACAATTTGCAATTTATAAATTTATCTTTCATTAAAAAAAGAAATTAAATATTAATGTTCTGGATGTGATTTGAATTTTGTAAAGTCATTTTGAATATGAACAATGCTATCTTTTCATTCACAATAAAGATGACAACTGTAAGATAAAGCTTATTATGTTAAGATAATTAATAATTAATGTGAAATTAATATCAGAAATTATCTGTTATATAACACATTCTGTTCATTAATATATATTAAACTTCTTAGCTAATTTGATGCAACATAATTCTATATTTTAATTAATCTTTAACTACGACAGTTTAAAACAAAAAAATCTATCCCTTTTATTTCATACTTTGAAATCTTATGTATATACTTTTTCAAAATATCTACTTAATAATTTGAATTAATTTAAATAAGTAAAAGAATGGCTTGTAGTTTATATATATTGTTAAATTCAAAGAAGAAACAAGTAAACTGAGATTTTAAAATAGTCAATAATAGAGTAGATGTCTACATTAAAATTTTCTGCTTTTAGAATGAAGTTTAGAATGAAGTTTAGAATGAATAGTATTAATATTATGTCATAATATTATTCTTCTGTTTTTTTTATTATTATAGCAGAAATGATTGAATACATCAATTTCTGTAATTTGTTTTCTTGATTTATCCATTCTGAGTTTTTTAAAATCATTTAATTTTTATCTATTTTGTTCCTGTTTGGTAACTTATTCTACTATAAGTCTCTATTTTAGCACTTTTGAACTCTGTTTGTTAATGTATTTGGTTCTGCTTAACATGATTATAGTAGATTTCAATTATTCAGGATTACGTTAGCCAAGCAGCAGATGAACTGAGATGACAAATTGCCTATAGACAAATTGTTAAGTCGTCACAAATTATTTTTGCCTCTGTAATTTGCAGGCTGTTAGTCAGTAGGAGGGAAAATGGAATGATACGCATTGCCAAAATGTTCAGTTTATTACAAAATAATTACATGTAGTAGCTATATATGTTTTCTTTTCCTTTCTTTAAAAATTTGTTTGTTATACAAAACAGTTTGTTTATATATGTAAGTTATTTATATTAGAATTTCACTAATAGAAATGTAAAATATTCATAATAGCCAATTTTTAATTCTAGAAACTTTTGAAAGATTGAGAATAAAATTACATTATATATATATATATAACTATCTTTGCCTCTGAAAATATTTATGATTGACTACAAAACAGGTTCAGCCTGCTGAAAAATCCCATAAAATGAAATTTTGTCTCTACATCCAGCTCAAAATAGTCATTTCTTTTAAAGTATTTTTCAGCATAAAAGGATTAATTTTGTGCAAATTCCATTCCATTTGTTTTCCTCTGTCTTATCAGAAAATTGTTTTCATTTCAAATTGCCAAATTCTATTTAAAGTACAAAATTAACTTGGCATCAAAAGTTTATTTTTTACTGGCTTGATGCTTGCATTTTATCAGTTATTATTATTATGTTTATTTTTTC
This sequence comes from Centruroides sculpturatus, assembly GCF_000671375.1. NCBI lineage: Eukaryota > Metazoa > Arthropoda > Arachnida > Scorpiones > Buthidae > Centruroides > Centruroides sculpturatus. Next base: position 340,690 of record NW_019384847.1, read on the forward strand.
ATTTCCATATGTGCACAACAGAGCTCAGAGATTTAATCATTTGATGGAATTCGCTGTAATGAAGTCAGTATTAATACAATAATCTAATGTGTCAACAGAGTTTGTGCTATAATTCCTTTATAATTCCCTTGTTAAATGTGCCAAATTTAATAATAATGGAATTGTTTGAGTTTCTTGGTGCACTTAATTTATTTAAAATTAATAACTATGGCATGATTTTAAACTTGTGTGTCTATACTTTGCTCATATTTGAATTTTGGAGGGAAAAGGCCAAAAAAAAATCTGAATATTCTTAAATTTATTGTTTGAAATTATTTCCCATAATAATAAGATCTTATTTAAGACATTGATTAGTTTGAATTCTGATCAAAGACGATGCTTAGTCAGGTATTCATTAAAAATGTCAAAAAATCAATAAATGCGTAATCTGAAATGGAGAGGCGATTATATGACAGATCGGAAGCATAATTGAAATTTCAAAACACAAAGTCTTGATTTTAAAGGGGGGAGCGGATATAGAATGGGAGAAATTGCATTCGACTCGTTGACGGCCAAACAAAAGCTCGGATTTCCCTGGAGGAATCTGAGAACGGAGAGAGATAATGATGTGGCAATACAGAATTTGAAACACATTCTGGTTTGGACAGACTTAGATGCTGTCAAAATGAGTAAGTAAAAATAATAATCACTTCCGACATCCAAGCTTTTATTATTTTTGTTTATATGAAAAAAAGGGAAGCCGATAGACTATGCAATGTCATTAAGAATAAAGAAGTCAGCTGATGTCTTTAAGTGTACAGTGTAGAGTCATTTGGCTCAGTTCTCCTTGGTGTCTAATTTACAAATGAATAAATTATTTGTATTTATTTGAAATACCCGCATTACGTTTATACCGAGAGTAATTTTGAGAAGTTCGTGAGTTGGTTCAAAATAACTTATGCTATTTTTCATCAAGATGGAAGTTCCATTTAAAACTAAAATTTGTATGCTTTAACATGATTTTTACTTTTCATATACAGTATTAGAGCTAAATATTTAATAATAAAAATTGACGTTTTATTTACAATTTTCCTGATAAATTTCATAAATCGTTCATAAATTTTTTCTATTTCCAAAATTAGATTAAAACTTAAAGCATTGTATTTATTTTAAACCCGGAGCTTTAGAAATTCAAGGAAATTAATTATTAGCCGCTGTGGACATTCTAATTTCCAAACTGAAAAATTGCATTACATTAAAGTGAAAATTTAATTACAGATCTCAATAAAATAAAACATTTGTACGACAATGCGGAGTTTCTGCATTGAAACCCGAGAGAGTGAGAGTCAGTCTATCTACAATGACATTAATATCAGTAGAAGCTTTGTGAAGTGTTACAAGTTGCAATTGCAAGTGATAAAATGAAATTTGGAAAATCTCATGAAAAACACATCTCCGGTATCAATTGAAACATAAAAACAAACTGTAAAAGTCAAGTAAAAATTAAGATTTCGATGAAGAGGAATTAAGTATTAATAGAAAGAAATAAGAGAATTAATTTTTATACTCTTTTCTATTACGCAGTACTTCAACTTTTATGGAAGTCAGATCAACAACTACTTTTGAATAATTCAATAAAATCTCGGAATTCACCTGGTAGACGTGTTAAAAATACTATATAAGATGGTAATTATTTAACTACTTTCGATTGCCGTAACGTCCGTGTGCTATAAATCTTGAAAGTACTTAAAATGAAGTGACACGACTTATTTAAATTTAATTATTATTTGTATTTTCTGTAATTATAGTAACAGAAAATTGTATTACGAATTCTATGCAATAAATCTTATTTTATCTGATCATTTCATTTCTGTTCAGCAATTGCTTTATCGCTCATCAGTTTCGACAAGTGATCCTGTCTTCTGCATCAACATGGATGCTATCATTCATTTCCTAAACTGCTTTCTGACAAATGCCGAAATAACATAAGCTCTATCAATTTTTCTATTAGACATTTTTTGAATAACTATTATGTTGATAATAAAAAAATCCTTACTAAGTAATACAAAGATATACGCATCAATATAAATATATTCTTCGTGAAATGAAAGCAATAACTCGAGAATATCAATGCGTATAAGCTTTCTTTAGTTAAAAATTACACTTTAAATAACATTTCAATTAATAAAAATTCGGAATGCAAAAATACATAAAATAATACTTAAAAATTATATAAAAATTCAATAGGAATTTTTAGTAGCTCTTTTAAGACTTCCAGAAAAACCAAAAACAATGTTTAAAAGTATTTTAATTAATGAACAATAAGTTAATTGAAATGATTAAATTCTATTCATAAAGAAATGGTTTATTTATAGAATAATGAATTTTTAGTTTTAACAAATGTTCACATTTTGATAATTAATTCAAATCTTTTCACATCTTCTTCAAATCATTATTAATTCGTTTATCATGGTTTAAATTCCTAGTGGACTTAGAAAATTTGAAAGAAATTAATAAACTGACACAATGTTAGAAGCAAGTTATTATGATAGATAATAAACAAAAAGAAAAACAAATACAGAAAAATGACTTTTCATTTTCATATCTACTCTTCTAAACAGTGAATTATTTAATGGAAATTTGGCCTTTAGCCAAATGAATAAAAAAGATTTATATATTTTAACACATTCGATGCTGCACTGCAGTTCTTACTCACATTACAATTTTTAGCTGTCAGAAAAACATCGAATTTCACAAAAGTTTTGGTTCAAACACGTATTATTATAACGAAAGATGGCACTAAAAGTATGAGTCGAGAAAATAAATCTTTTATTTTTCTTCAAGGTTAAAAAAAATTTAATCTTATTATTCAAAAACTTTAATATTTATATTATTCGAATTGTATCAATTCTAAACGTAATTAGATCTTTAGGCTTAATTTCGAGATTAGAATTTATTTTTATGATTGATGATGTGTCAATTAGTGCACTTGTTCTATGATTTACGTGGGGATTTGTTGATGCAAATCACAACAGCGATATAAGTTTAATGAAGATCCCAAACATGAATTTATGCTGATGAAATTTTGAATGATTTAATGAAAATATCTAAATATTTACAGTTACTTATTTATGGTTAAGAAAATTCTGATTTAAATATACAACAATGTACTTTTTTCGGATATAAGAAGTTTCTTTGTAAATCATTTAAGAGAGAAATTCAAACTGACAAAAAATAATGTTTTTACATCTTTTCAGCTGGTCGAGCTGACAGGAAGTTATAAAAATGTCAAAATATTCGAAGTTAAAACTAAAGAATATTACTTTCGCAAAATCGCTCTGAGACGTTACTCTGCTAAACTAAACAGGAAAGTTCGAGGAAAAATATGAAGAGAGGGTGGAAGTGGTAGGTGGAATAAAAGCAATGATAAAATATTCTATTTTTCTTATTCAAACTCGATAAATTAGCCAAGTATGAATGAATTAAAGCTTCAAGCATGACTGTATTCAATACATTATAGTAGAAGCCCCCATTAATCATATCATTGATAATGTTTGCAGAAAGAATTTATGCTGTTAATTCGTTTTATAATCTGATTATTTTTTGGATAAATTTGGCCAATTTGAATAATTAAATCACAGTTATAGTAGATCTTATCAAGACAACGACATAATATTTCAATGAGAATAACGTTATCATCTACATAAAACAAAAATGGAACAAGTGAATTAATTCATTAGCTTAACCCGAAATTAAATGTTATTCTACTATTTCTTTCCTTCGATAATGTAAAATGACAAACTAATTTGAATTTAACATGAATTTAATTCTTTTTTTTAGTTATTTTTTTCTACCGGGAGAGCAATAAACTGGACGAGTAACAATTATAAACCTTTCCATCGGATATTATAGCTTATAAATATTTACGCGTTCGTTTCTACTCTTCGCAGATGAAACAAATATGAATATTTAACAGATATTATTTTCCACTATTCAATTACTATAATTAAATGACAAAGTTATAGGATTTTTTAAAATAAAACAGATAAAAATCCCATCTTTCCGTGATTTATATTTATATACGAGTATATTTTAAAAAATTTTAAATGTAATCGTTTAAATTTTATGAGAAGAAATAGTCCATCAAGTTATAATTGAACAGGAAAAACAATTTTAAGCTCCAACGAACTTATTAATAGAGTTTTATCTGCAATAATAATTATACTGGCGTCACTAAATGAAAATTTTTGAAAAGAAATAATTTGTTTAATCGTTTTTAAAAATCTATTCTTTTTTTATTTATTATTATTATATATATTTTTTTATTTAGAAGACAGAATGTTTAAATTTTGGATGAGGATATTGAATGGAGTTTAGCTTTGTGGGTTATAAACAGAACCACACCTAATTTAAATCCGCTTTGGCTGTATCGTCGCCCCCTTTTTTATTATTAAAGTACTCACTATCGCTATTCGCAATCATTTCTCGGAACGAAAGTACTTTAGAATAAAAATGCCGTAATCTGCTTACAATTACACGGAAATGGTTCATTGTGGAAAGAAGATAATTCAAGTATGCTAGCTATCGATTTAAAAATAACCGCGTTAAAACTTATTAGTAGAACGTTTTTAGTAGATATCTGTCATTAAAATATGTTGCTAAATATTTTAGAAAAAAAAGAGAAAAGATATAGCCTTTCTTATAAAAAGAATTTGGGATTTTTCTAGCTTGGAAAATTGACATGTCCGGCAGTAAAAACATAAAAGAAACGGTATATATATTGTTGAAACAGATAATTTAATTTTTGTTAGTTTCTATTTCGTTTCGAGAAAATACTCAAATATAGGAGAAGCAATTTTGTTTCGGTTCTATTTCAAAAAACTGATGGAAAAAACGATTGAAAACGAAATCTTTAGTCGATGACAACGACTATAGTTAGAGCGATCCCATCCAAACAACTATCACCAAAATTGAAGAATATCGACACTTGCCATAAAAAGAGAAAAATTGGAAAGCGTTAAAAAGTGGTCTTTCTTTCGATCTCTTCGCAAATCCTGAGAAAGTAAGTAAAAAATTGAAAGCGTATAATAGAAGTCATGGTAATATCGAGACGGTGAAAGGCAGTTTATTTCATTTTTCTCCACAAACAACCATTATCATTGATTGTTTATTATTAACTAATTACATTATCAATATTTGCAATCGGTTGATTTGTGACAGTCACGCTATTTTTCGTTCTCGCTTCGGTAATTATCGTAAACTTAATTCTAAATAAACGATTAGCAAAAGGATATGATAATTGTTTGGCCTGTGTTTATAGTCAACGGGATGGGAATATTTATTGAGTTTCATGAACAATCGAATGCCGAACTAACAGTTAATGAAGTTTTAGTAAGAAAAGAAAGACAACAATGAAGAAAGTAGCGAAAGAACAGCTCGATTGATTGCTTTGACCGGTATCGAATCGAACCGAATTCTTTTCTGAAGGAACATATGTGAATAAATTACATTCCCCTTTAAACAATATGTCTGCTTGAGTGATGAGCCGAACAAAACATTCTACGATTATGTTGGAAAGAAGAGCTGTCCTACAAAGAAAATTAAATATTTTATTTTAAGAATATTTAAAATTAATATAAAAATACCTATTTTTAAATGCCGAGCTTCTTGATTTTTCATTTTTAAAAATTTCAACTGATGATTGTTTTTTAGATTCTAAAATAACGCCATTTTAGAAAAAAATAAAAGTTTAAAAATAATTAAAGTTTAATTTTTCTTTAATTTAAATCTCTAAGCTAACAAATTTAGTAAATCGTTAAGAGATAAATACTTAAAATTATTATAAAATATTCATTAAATCGAATGTTTTTAACAGAATATTTTCTTAGAAGAATTGTAATGTGTTTCTGATAAATTATGCCCCTTTTATTAAGACTTGGTTGGAAATTTATTTTTGTTATTAGATTGAAAATTGATATAAGTAATATGGAAAGACTCACCTTGCGCCGGTAAGAAATTGAAATTGGACCATAATTCAACAAATAACACAAATATATATCCGTAACACATAGTTAAATCCTTAATAGTATTTTTCTAGTGATCCGCGTAGGGAATTCTCATTGACTCAGTTATCAATGTATTAGTGGCCAGATACCCATGTCACGACTATTGGTGTACACACCAAAGCTTTACAGGTTGGTGGCAACTCCAGGCTGCAAGTGCGTGAATCCAGCTGTGAGCGGTGAAAGATCGAAGGCTCGCTGGGCTGATCCACTAGTATCGGAGGGTGCGGCTGCTTCTTCACCAATACGTATCAATACCAACCCGTAGTTATCATCGAAATTTAAAGCTTTTAATTTATAACACTGTTACTCTACTCTTAAGAAAGGGGAGGAGATAAGAAAAGGGATAGTTTTCTCGATAACGATGAAAAACGATAACACAATTCAGTTTTCTGTTATAAAAAATTTATCTTCCTTATCGATAATAACAGTTCGAAAAGTATATTTTTCTAATTGAAAGTTAAAACATATAACCATAAACAACTAATTGACGACTTAAATATTTATTATTAGTCTATTTTACATTGTAAAATCTATTTTACAATAAAAATAACGTCTATTTTACATTGTAAAATAGACGTTATTTTTAATTCTTATTTTACGAGTAATTATTTATAAGATAATATGAGTGAAAAGAAAAATTTTCGAGAAAACTTTACAATAAAAATAACAGAAAACAGACTACATTTCCAAAACAAAATTAAATAAAGTATGAGCATCTCATTGTTTTTTTATTACATATTTTAAAACGAAATAAGAATCAAAGCAGAAAAGCTTTATCCTACTCTAATAATGATATAAGAAGTTACTTTCTGTTACCAAGAAACGGGAATTTCTAGGAGAATTTTTGTTTATTGGAGTATCTGATGCAGCAGAAAATTTCTTACTAGATACGTACACCATTCTTGAAAGGTAGAAGACATACTTATCTTTGCTGTTGTTTTATATATATATATATATATACATACATACATATATAATAAAATAAAATTTGCAGAAACTTTTATATTCCTTCAAATTCTTTTACTAGTCTACTTATATTTAATAATTGCGTTAAAGAAACATAAGGATAAACTGCCGGTTGCACTAACGATGAGAAAACAAGCATCTTTCGTTGAAAAGAGATAAGAAATAAGAATAACTGAAGCGGATATTCTTGCACAACTAACATTTTTCTCGAAAAGTAATATAATTAAAGCGATGATAACGCTATAAATGCTTAAATTATTACATGTTTTAGCCATAGTATTTCTTTAATATGACTAAAATTTCTATGGGATAAGTCATCATTAAAATGTGTTTCAATTTAAAAATAAAATATAAATTATTTAATACCATACTATGAAATGTAATTAATGTATATAGTTTCCTGAAATTTTAATGTTATTTAAAATAAAAATTTTTAAAAAGCCTTACTTGATGCGTTAATATATCCAATTATTGTAATCAAAGTATACGCTGCGATAATAAAATAAAATAAGAAATGCTTTCTTTCATAAATTTTCATCAGATTTCTCATAAATAATTTCATAATTCTGTAAAAAAAAAGTTATAATAGTTTACACAGCAACATTAAAAAAAATTCGTAATAACTAAATAAATAATGCATAAATTTAATTTAAAAATTCGAAATTAAAATTCTGTAGTTGATTAAAATATAATAAATAGAAATTCAAATAAAAATGTAATTTTTTTTAAATCTGTAAGTAAAATATGTTTTTTTTTTTCCTATTTTAAATAACGGAAAGAATTGTTTAAAATTTCAAAAATATTTTAATAATAAAATTATATATATGAAAAAAACTTATAAAATATATTTAAGTTAAATGTCATTTTTCTTTTATAAATTTCATATAAACTTACAATCTAATTTAGTTATAAGTAGGATTTATAATTTTTCAAAATATCTCGAGTTATTTTATGCAGAATGTATTATAAAATTTTTATTACTTTTATTTTCTTTTTATAAATAAAGGAAATTATACCTGTATATTTCATGGTGAAAGAAAAATTTAGTTGTGAGACGATTCTATATGTAGTGTCATTTCATTTTATATTGTATTATACATTATGCAGATATAATAAAAATAAAAGAACATTTTTATAAGAAGTTGACAAAAATCCTATAAAAATCTCTTTTATTCTTAACCAGAACTCTGACAAGAATCATGTCAAAAGAGAATAAGAACATCTTTCAGGAACATTCCACACATATTCGATCTGATTTAGTACGGCAAGTTTAGTCTACAATCCCTTAAAACGCTTTTCTTTCTTCAAGAAGTATTCGCAGTTGGAAAATGTGAATAGTAACACATAGTAAATGTCAAGGAAACTATTCAAGCACTAACACGAAAGAACCAAGAATTTTGAACTCTCTTTTTTCCCTTTTTCAAAAGTCTCTCGGAACAAACATGCTTCCATTTTATGATGATTTATTCCAAAAATCTACGCTTTTGTAGTCAAAATAACATTTCCTCTACAAAGATAGGAAGATTGAAATAAATATTCATCTAAGTCGAAACTCCAACACACAGTAGATGTGGGGATCGATATTTTAGCATTATCTATCAACAATTTTCTTGAATATGCAGATTGATAGACGTAGGCACTGTAAGATATTTGTTTAGCTTATAAAATGACATTACTTTCACTCTATACATCTGTTAGCTAATGACTTAGTTCTATCGCATTTACTGCCAGAAGAAAACATCTGTGAAAGTCACGAGTTGAGGTCATACGGAATGATATGGATAAATGGATGGATGACATCTGTCGTTGACGATTTACCTTTGTTTTTTTTTAATCTATATATAGAAAAATCTTGTCTTATTTTAAATGATTTACTTGAAATTTAATTTATTATTTAACATATTTCTATTTCTAACTCTATTATAATAAGTATATTATATTGAAAAAAAATATATATTTATATATATATATAAATCTGATTGATTTTTTTAAAGATAATCGAAGTGTTCGAAACAAATTCGGTATCATAGGAAGAAAATAAAAGTTCCAATTATATAATAGAACCGCAAGAGAAATTACTTTATCTATCATAAAGTATAAAAATCCAATATCGAATGTATTATCTACATTCTCTGATATTTTCTAAATTTTTCGATCATTTTTTTGGTAAATCGTTGTAGGAGGTATTGATACTTTATCTCCGGATTTTAAAAAAATCCATAAACAATCTATTTTTTGATGAAGCAATTTAAAAATTAAAACATAAAAGGATTAGATATTCTTCTTATTAAAACTCACTGAAAAATAAGAAGTAATAAAATTCTTTAAACTTACTTTAAAAAATATAAATTGAAAAAGATTTCTTTAATATTTTTTAATAAAATTGTTTTCTATTTTATTTTTTAGATAATGATGATACAAACTTAAAAAAATATATATTCAGATAAAAAGTTTTGAGAGTTAATTCATAAAAAGTAATTAGGCCAACATTATTTTTAAAAAATCAAATTATTTATTTATTTATTTTATTCAAATTTTATCTTATACGAGTTAATAAAGTTATTTTTCAATTAAATTTCTTAAACATTTTTTTCTTGCTAATTTAAACTAATTTATACAATTTATAAAGTATATTTATAAGAATAACGTCTTTAAAAATATCGCTCGATGTAAACTAGATTTAAAACTTTTATCACATTTAAATAATGAAATATTTTATAAACTCTACTTTTTAAAAATTTATAAGCCTGCGTGTATAATTCAGATTTTAGGCAGATAAAGTTTAAATATAATATTAACTTTCGAATAAAATTTTAAACGCATTCAAAATTCTTATTTTAGTTTTAAAATTTATCGCATAAAACATTTTTTTTTAAGTTTATGATAAAAAAAAATTCATCACTTAATGAAATAAATAAACAAATTCTTAAAAAAATTATAATTTAATTATTTAAATAATTTTAAAATATTTTAATGATTCTTAATTCTTTCTATTTATATATCTATCTGATATATATAAATGACAATATTTATTTAAATGGATTGCTAGATTTTGATATATCATAGCCAGTTTAAAAAGAGTTGTCTTTTTTTTGTGAGTTAAGTGTTGCGTAAAAAGAATTCTCTCCCAGGAGACAACCGAATATATGAAGTCTCAGATATCTTAGGAAGTAGAGTTTTGATGTCTAGTTTTTGAGGTATCTTCTCCAGTTCCACGAGTTGGAAGTCAAGAACAGAAGTTTGATAAGATGATCTCTTGGGCTCTGTGTATCCTAGCCATCTATTTTCACGTGAAAAATCTCTTTAAGAAAAGCCATGACGGTTTGACATTAAGATTCTGTAAGGAAAGCTATCTCTACAATGATTGCTGATGTAATATCTCTTTGAAGAGGAGCAGATTCAATAGTAAGTGACCGCTGCGGTTGGTCGATGGCATAGTCTGTAGGATCGACTTTGATAACCATGTTGTCAACAGTTAACTTAGATTTAAGCAAATAGTTAATTAACTCTTCTACATAAATTTTGAAATACTTTTATACAAAGCAAATTATAATTAATTTATCATAAAGCGATTAATATTTATTAATTACTTTAAGATAAATATATATATTTTATTTTCATATTTAAGCTGTTTAAGCCTGAAGAACGGAAAGGAATATAAAGCAATAAACCGTACGAGATAAACCGGAGAGGAGAGTAAATTTATTTTAAGGATAAATAATTTTATAAATTGAATATAAAAAAGTCAATTCTTTAAAAAATCCTACAATTTTTTTCTTTTGAAAAGTTTTTCTATTGTAGAAAAATATATAATCTTATGAACAAAAATGTAATCTTAAGATGATCCCAAAGGATTCAATCTTGTTGATACTTTGCTCTTGCCACCTGCTGATATAAAAAGAAGTCATAGAATCCTTTATGTCATCGTGAGAATGTGAGATATTTTTTGATCGGTCATTTTAAAGATTGTTGGATAATATTGTTATATTTATAGAAGTCAATACTGCACAATAAAGTTAATCTTGAATTTTATTGGGGGTTTTTTCTAACGAAAGGAGTAAAAAACACTCGCCTTTAAACTATTTTTGAACATATTCAATGCTTAGGCAATCTAAACCTTAAATAAAATTCTTAACGCAAAAAAATATTCTGAAAGAGTATTCTGAAAATGACAAAACAATCAATTTTTATAAAAGAGAAAATTATTCATACCAAAAATCGTAATAATTCTGCACTACGTTATTGTATAAATAAAAATAAATATTTAGATATATTCTTTTTAAAATTGAATTACTTTTTTAGATTTAAATATTATTATTTATAGTTTCAAATAAAATTAATTAAATCAAATGTTTTTTTAATATCAAATAAAATATCTTATTATTTGTGCAAAACTTTTGTGTTTGTAAAAAATAAAAAACAGTAAATAAAATTGTGGGACAGTCGTTAAAAACAGTCCTAGAAACGGAACCAATTGTGTATTGTTACGCTTTGCAATAAGATCTATCTTTCTGAACGCTATTCAATAGTTTATCCATTGACAAAAATAGAATAGGTATTCATATTTTCAGAAAATAAGAAACTGAAGAACTCCGAATTCTTTTGATCAATTCTCAAATAAATTATACAAAATTTTTATTTTATTTTATTCTATAAAAACATCTTTCGAAAGTAAGAAATAATCTTTGTATGAAGTAATAGATTTTTTTTCTATAAAATCATACTTAATGTGATTTTTAAAAATTATTTTATATTTATATGTATTAATTACAATATCTATTACAATAGATATATCGTGGCAATGATATATTTTCATCTAATGAAAATTATTCTGTTTGAATTTAAATTTATTTTATACATTTTAGAAAAGATTTTGTTTCATTTTTTTACTTATTTCTTAATTGCTTGCCTTCGATCTTACATTTTCAGGAAGAATTTTACGAGTTAATATAATAATCTGTAAATGAGGATCAAACAATTACTAAAATAGCTAATTTTGATATGTTAAAACAATAAAAGTTTATAAATTTGAATGACTTTTTCATATGAAAACGTTTCTCTTAAAGATTTACAAAGTGTTTTTTTTTAATCATATTTTTTCGAAAAAATAATAGGGTCTATTTAAATTCGTAATCAATCTTGAATTCTTTTCCTTCTGTAAATTTAGAAAACATCATTCAAAAATTGATATAAATGAAGATTTATTAATACCTAATGAATTTGTGATGGAGCAGAACATTTTGAATATTCAGTAGGTGGAATATAGTCTATACATCATTTAAATTTACTTGTACAATATTTAAATCTTATTCAAATTCAAATTTTGATCTTACATTAAAGTATCCTTTATCAAATGTTTTCAAATTATTTCTTGATTCATTGAATTTACGGCGGCAACACGTTCCAAACCATTTATTTTCTCTTATTAATAGCTGGGTAAACGTCAAGAGAATAAAATGCGACTGCATGGATATGATTTACATTGACATTTTGTGCACGACGAGAAAAACAAAATGGCGTCGAGTGTTTGTATACGATAAGCGAAACAGAATTGTCGAAGGCCGGATGCTATTTGAGAAAGAACCTTTGCTTTAGAATTTGCAACAGTGTTTCTGTCACGGCCAATACATCAATGCTCTTTTTAAAAAAGGAATTCCCTTCACAAAGAAGCACAGCCGCAGAGTGGGATCGTCTGTCATCTTCCGGACACATGTTGTCATGAAAAATCTCTCGTAAAAACAACCTATTCAGAAAAGCTAATGTTTGTTTCCTAATATCATACCAGGAAATATCTCTATCGATTACTATCTAAAGATTGAGTTTAAAGATATCATTCAAAATTTTTAAAAAATTGAACAAATTTCCATACTTAAGTACACGAAATGATAAAAAAATCCTTACTGCATAAGTCGTTATCTCAATAATTTGCTTACAGTGAAATAGGAGAATGTAAAATTTTTGCCCGCTTTGACGTAGTTTATTAATAGAATTTTAGGGAATTTATCGTTGTTAGATACGGTTATTAACTTTAGAGAAAACAATATCTTATCTGTCTGATGCCATGTCTAAAATGATGAAGAGACTGTTATAAAAATATAGATGCATCTATAAGCTTATTATGTGAGAGAATATTAAATTCCGAAATGTTTTCCTCCTATGTAATGTCAGAGTTATGCATTTCTTATATTACTATTTTATTCATTTTTCTTAGGAGCACTATCCTTTCTATGCATTTGTGAATTTTATATTTATCGTGCAACCCATGTTACATTTTTTAATACATTGGGGAGATGAGTTCTATAACTTCCTTGTATAAAACATTATGATAGGCATACAGTTTACTATAGATTTAAAATAAAAAATAAAATAAATTCTTTTATTGTATATCTTTTACCATAATCGATAGAGAAGAAATGACATTAATCTTTGATCGTCTTTAACTTCGAGACAAGACTTATTGAGAGGAAATATCTTGTTGACACAAGAACGTCATTGATTTTCAACATCTATACTATATAAATCGACATCAGTTTTATTTTTAGTGTTTTAAAACAATAAAGTCGTTGAATGGAAGAGCTAACAGTCCGGAACGATGTAAAGTCTAGATATGTGTCGTGCGTTTAGAAATCGAAGACAGATAAATAAATTGAATACAAATTGTAGAAACAATTTGGCTCATTAGGATTTAAAATCTTTTAAAAAATATTTATAAATTATTTTAATTGCAAAGTTGTTTATACCATAAAGCACGCCGTAAAATAACTTTTAACAAGTGATAGAGCGTATCCTCTTTCAATTGCTAACAAAAACGTGGCCATAAAAGATAATGCCCAGCACGACGTGTCAAAGTTTCTTTAAACTATGCCCTAACGTGATTTCATGATAGCGAATACAATATACTGAGGAGCACCTCAAGGGTCTTGTTTAGTTTCCAAATCAAAGCTTTTATTCTCATTAATTTTTATATTTTTCTTATTTTTTTAATATTTATAATAGGAAAATAAAAGAAAAATGATAAATTATTAAAACCATAAATATGTGTGACGAGATTCAAAAAATATACAAATAATTACTGTAAATGGAAGCAATTATCATTGGAATAAAATAAACTCAAAAGAAATTGACTTATTTATGTAATTTTCACAGGGAGAAAAGCTCGTGTCGCTCCGTTTCATTAAAAATAGTAAATGAAGGCAATACATTTAACATTTATTTTAAAAAAATTTAATTGCTTCAATCATTACGAAAGAATAAATTGAGCATCTGCTTCGTGAAATTTATTACAAAATAAATATTTGATTTAGTTATAAATGAAGTCTTATTTTGCAATTTTTTAAAATATTGAAATTTTTAATCACGCTTAGCCAGTTTTAAAGCAGTTTAGAGAACAACGTAATTAATTTTAAAATTATTAAGACGGTAAAGAAAAGTAAAAAATATACATTTTATAATATTTCATTGTAGGAAAAAAGATTAACCGGTTTACATAATCAATTTTGAAAATTATTAACCACTCAGTTTTAAGCATAAAATTTTATGTATAAGTTTAATTGGTTATTTTGATGTTAGAATCTCCATCTTAGAGAGAATCTCTTGTTCATTAATCACCTTAACCCCTTCATAGCGGCAATTCGTCGCGGTATTTTGACGTCAAAACCAATCAATAAGTGTTTTCTGTTATCTTGAGGTAGAATGAGAGAAAGCAACTGTGCAACTCCTTGTAATCCACTTAAATCAATCTTTATGCTGTTGCTACAATTACCCACGGGTAAAATTAACAAAAAAGAATTCATCCAATTGTTCATCCTACTAAAAAAAATAATAAAAATTGGATTTTATTGTTATAGCGAACCATTCAGAAACTTCATGAATTACAAGTTAAAAATCTAATATTCTTTTATTTACCGCATCTAAGAATTTTAACTGAGTCAAAATTTAATATGGAAGTAGAATATTTCTTAAAGTAAAAAAAGAATTTCTTCTCACTATAAATATTTATTTGTTTATTAATAATATTAAAAAATAAAATTTTTAACTTAGCTAAATGCATTCAAAATTTATTTATTTTTATAGTGCATTTATTANGGAAGAATTTTACGAGTTAATATAATAATCTGTAAATGAGGATCAAACAATTACTAAAATAGCTAATTTTGATATGTTAAAACAATAAAAGTTTATAAATTTGAATGACTTTTTCATATGAAAACGTTTCTCTTAAAGATTTACAAAGTGTTTTTTTTTAATCATATTTTTTCGAAAAAATAATAGGGTCTATTTAAATTCGTAATCAATCTTGAATTCTTTTCCTTCTGTAAATTTAGAAAACATCATTCAAAAATTGATATAAATGAAGATTTATTAATACCTAATGAATTTGTGATGGAGCAGAACATTTTGAATATTCAGTAGGTGGAATATAGTCTATACATCATTTAAATTTACTTGTACAATATTTAAATCTTATTCAAATTCAAATTTTGATCTTACATTAAAGTATCCTTTATCAAATGTTTTCAAATTATTTCTTGATTCATTGAATTTACGGCGGCAACACGTTCCAAACCATTTATTTTCTCTTATTAATAGCTGGGTAAACGTCAAGAGAATAAAATGCGACTGCATGGATATGATTTACATTGACATTTTGTGCACGACGAGAAAAACAAAATGGCGTCGAGTGTTTGTATACGATAAGCGAAACAGAATTGTCGAAGGCCGGATGCTATTTGAGAAAGAACCTTTGCTTTAGAATTTGCAACAGTGTTTCTGTCACGGCCAATACATCAATGCTCTTTTTAAAAAAGGAATTCCCTTCACAAAGAAGCACAGCCGCAGAGTGGGATCGTCTGTCATCTTCCGGACACATGTTGTCATGAAAAATCTCTCGTAAAAACAACCTATTCAGAAAAGCTAATGTTTGTTTCCTAATATCATACCAGGAAATATCTCTATCGATTACTATCTAAAGATTGAGTTTAAAGATATCATTCAAAATTTTTAAAAAATTGAACAAATTTCCATACTTAAGTACACGAAATGATAAAAAAATCCTTACTGCATAAGTCGTTATCTCAATAATTTGCTTACAGTGAAATAGGAGAATGTAAAATTTTTGCCCGCTTTGACGTAGTTTATTAATAGAATTTTAGGGAATTTATCGTTGTTAGATACGGTTATTAACTTTAGAGAAAACAATATCTTATCTGTCTGATGCCATGTCTAAAATGATGAAGAGACTGTTATAAAAATATAGATGCATCTATAAGCTTATTATGTGAGAGAATATTAAATTCCGAAATGTTTTCCTCCTATGTAATGTCAGAGTTATGCATTTCTTATATTACTATTTTATTCATTTTTCTTAGGAGCACTATCCTTTCTATGCATTTGTGAATTTTATATTTATCGTGCAACCCATGTTACATTTTTTAATACATTGGGGAGATGAGTTCTATAACTTCCTTGTATAAAACATTATGATAGGCATACAGTTTACTATAGATTTAAAATAAAAAATAAAATAAATTCTTTTATTGTATATCTTTTACCATAATCGATAGAGAAGAAATGACATTAATCTTTGATCGTCTTTAACTTCGAGACAAGACTTATTGAGAGGAAATATCTTGTTGACACAAGAACGTCATTGATTTTCAACATCTATACTATATAAATCGACATCAGTTTTATTTTTAGTGTTTTAAAACAATAAAGTCGTTGAATGGAAGAGCTAACAGTCCGGAACGATGTAAAGTCTAGATATGTGTCGTGCGTTTAGAAATCGAAGACAGATAAATAAATTGAATACAAATTGTAGAAACAATTTGGCTCATTAGGATTTAAAATCTTTTAAAAAATATTTATAAATTATTTTAATTGCAAAGTTGTTTATACCATAAAGCACGCCGTAAAATAACTTTTAACAAGTGATAGAGCGTATCCTCTTTCAATTGCTAACAAAAACGTGGCCATAAAAGATAATGCCCAGCACGACGTGTCAAAGTTTCTTTAAACTATGCCCTAACGTGATTTCATGATAGCGAATACAATATACTGAGGAGCACCTCAAGGGTCTTGTTTAGTTTCCAAATCAAAGCTTTTATTCTCATTAATTTTTATATTTTTCTTATTTTTTTAATATTTATAATAGGAAAATAAAAGAAAAATGATAAATTATTAAAACCATAAATATGTGTGACGAGATTCAAAAAATATACAAATAATTACTGTAAATGGAAGCAATTATCATTGGAATAAAATAAACTCAAAAGAAATTGACTTATTTATGTAATTTTCACAGGGAGAAAAGCTCGTGTCGCTCCGTTTCATTAAAAATAGTAAATGAAGGCAATACATTTAACATTTATTTTAAAAAAATTTAATTGCTTCAATCATTACGAAAGAATAAATTGAGCATCTGCTTCGTGAAATTTATTACAAAATAAATATTTGATTTAGTTATAAATGAAGTCTTATTTTGCAATTTTTTAAAATATTGAAATTTTTAATCACGCTTAGCCAGTTTTAAAGCAGTTTAGAGAACAACGTAATTAATTTTAAAATTATTAAGACGGTAAAGAAAAGTAAAAAATATACATTTTATAATATTTCATTGTAGGAAAAAAGATTAACCGGTTTACATAATCAATTTTGAAAATTATTAACCACTCAGTTTTAAGCATAAAATTTTATGTATAAGTTTAATTGGTTATTTTGATGTTAGAATCTCCATCTTAGAGAGAATCTCTTGTTCATTAATCACCTTAACCCCTTCATAGCGGCAATTCGTCGCGGTATTTTGACGTCAAAACCAATCAATAAGTGTTTTCTGTTATCTTGAGGTAGAATGAGAGAAAGCAACTGTGCAACTCCTTGTAATCCACTTAAATCAATCTTTATGCTGTTGCTACAATTACCCACGGGTAAAATTAACAAAAAAGAATTCATCCAATTGTTCATCCTACTAAAAAAAAATAATAAAAATTGGATTTTATTGTTATAGCGAACCATTCAGAAACTTCATGAATTACAAGTTAAAAATCTAATATTCTTTTATTTACCGCATCTAAGAATTTTAACTGAGTCAAAATTTAATATGGAAGTAGAATATTTCTTAAAGTAAAAAAAGAATTTCTTCTCACTATAAATATTTATTTGTTTATTAATAATATTAAAAAATAAAATTTTTAACTTAGCTAAATGCATTCAAAATTTATTTATTTTTATAGTGCATTTATTATAAATACATTTTATTTAAAAAAATTAAGTTTTAAAATCGATATATTACTTTTTTATAAATCAAACTAATATATTTTTTTAAAAGATAAACAACATAAAAATTATTAAAATAAGTTTAGAATAAATTGGATTTGAAAATAATTAATGTAACCTATAGTCTCTAGGGATATTTAAGTTTTAAATATTTACTTATTTAAAATTATAAATGTAATAAAAGAAATTTAATTACATAAAATAAGTTGGAAAGGTTATCGATTATTTTTTATTATGAAGCAATTTTTTTATTAAATATGCATAAATATTATTCTTTGTTTATCCTTTTAAGCCATTCAAATTTTTACAATAGAAATTATTTTTACTTTAAAAAATTGATTTATAAAAAGTACAAAAAATATATGAATTCATTTTTATTTTATTTAAACAGAAATTTTAGTAATAAAGTTTTTTATTAATATTTTTAAGTTTCAAAATGCACTTTATGATTTTCTTAGAGGCGGAAGGAAAAAATATTTACTATAATTTCGAAAGTTTTGTGATATAATTCGATAATTTCTATCGATAAGTAGTTTTTAATACATAAAATAAAAAGAACGAATAGTTTACTCATTTTAATTTGTCAACAACGTATTTATGACTCGAAAAAAGTAGAAGGAAAGTGAACGACTTGCTTTTTTATAAACTTAAATATTCTTTACTTTTCATAATGCATCTCATAGCTCATTAGCAGTTCGTCAGCGAAAATAGGAAAAAAATGACTCTCCACTTTTCTCCATTAGCTGTTATCGAAATTCTTCCCCCGACTTCTATTACCATATTATCAATTAGTGGAAGTAAGTTTGAAATGGCGATAAGCAGTTGGCCATAAAGTTTCAAAAAGTTAAACTTTTCTATGACGTCGTTATTGTCCTTTTAAAGTTTAAAATGTTAAAGATATAAATTACGTTACCTACTCGAAGACTGTACAATCATCTGTAGAAAACTTTTCTTGGAGAAAGTGTTTCCTTGGTCCGTCTGATGATAAAAATATTGAACACAACACATTCTCTTAAATAGAAATTAATTTATTGTCACACAACGTGATTGTCTACCAGAAAAATATCAAAAGAAACCGAAGAGAGAGTTTTTTTCTACACTATACATAAAAAGAAATAGATATTAATTCTTTTGCCTCTACGATTTCCTTACTGTATTAAATTTTTTATTCTATTATTGTCTACGTTAGACTTAGTATATTAATAGGACTTATTCTACTGGTGTTGTTTCAGTTTTTGCAAATAGAGGAGATCTTATTCAGAAAAATAAAGATATAACAAAAAGGTTAAACGAAGTAGATAATTGCATTATAATCTTGTAAGACGATATGTTATCTGATAGAAAAACATTATGATAGGCATACAGTTTACTATAGATTTAAAATAAAAAATAAAATAAATTCTTTTATTGTATATCTTTTACCATAATCGATAGAGAAGAAATGACATTAATCTTTGATCGTCTTTAACTTCGAGACAAGACTTATTGAGAGGAAATATCTTGTTGACACAAGAACGTCATTGATTTTCAACATCTATACTATATAAATCGACATCAGTTTTATTTTTAGTGTTTTAAAACAATAAAGTCGTTGAATGGAAGAGCTAACAGTCCGGAACGATGTAAAGTCTAGATATGTGTCGTGCGTTTAGAAATCGAAGACAGATAAATAAATTGAATACAAATTGTAGAAACAATTTGGCTCATTAGGATTTAAAATCTTTTAAAAAATATTTATAAATTATTTTAATTGCAAAGTTGTTTATACCATAAAGCACGCCGTAAAATAACTTTTAACAAGTGATAGAGCGTATCCTCTTTCAATTGCTAACAAAAACGTGGCCATAAAAGATAATGCCCAGCACGACGTGTCAAAGTTTCTTTAAACTATGCCCTAACGTGATTTCATGATAGCGAATACAATATACTGAGGAGCACCTCAAGGGTCTTGTTTAGTTTCCAAATCAAAGCTTTTATTCTCATTAATTTTTATATTTTTCTTATTTTTTTAATATTTATAATAGGAAAATAAAAGAAAAATGATAAATTATTAAAACCATAAATATGTGTGACGAGATTCAAAAAATATACAAATAATTACTGTAAATGGAAGCAATTATCATTGGAATAAAATAAACTCAAAAGAAATTGACTTATTTATGTAATTTTCACAGGGAGAAAAGCTCGTGTCGCTCCGTTTCATTAAAAATAGTAAATGAAGGCAATACATTTAACATTTATTTTAAAAAAATTTAATTGCTTCAATCATTACGAAAGAATAAATTGAGCATCTGCTTCGTGAAATTTATTACAAAATAAATATTTGATTTAGTTATAAATGAAGTCTTATTTTGCAATTTTTTAAAATATTGAAATTTTTAATCACGCTTAGCCAGTTTTAAAGCAGTTTAGAGAACAACGTAATTAATTTTAAAATTATTAAGACGGTAAAGAAAAGTAAAAAATATACATTTTATAATATTTCATTGTAGGAAAAAAGATTAACCGGTTTACATAATCAATTTTGAAAATTATTAACCACTCAGTTTTAAGCATAAAATTTTATGTATAAGTTTAATTGGTTATTTTGATGTTAGAATCTCCATCTTAGAGAGAATCTCTTGTTCATTAATCACCTTAACCCCTTCATAGCGGCAATTCGTCGCGGTATTTTGACGTCAAAACCAATCAATAAGTGTTTTCTGTTATCTTGAGGTAGAATGAGAGAAAGCAACTGTGCAACTCCTTGTAATCCACTTAAATCAATCTTTATGCTGTTGCTACAATTACCCACGGGTAAAATTAACAAAAAAGAATTCATCCAATTGTTCATCCTACTAAAAAAAATAATAAAAATTGGATTTTATTGTTATAGCGAACCATTCAGAAACTTCATGAATTACAAGTTAAAAATCTAATATTCTTTTATTTACCGCATCTAAGAATTTTAACTGAGTCAAAATTTAATATGGAAGTAGAATATTTCTTAAAGTAAAAAAAGAATTTCTTCTCACTATAAATATTTATTTGTTTATTAATAATATTAAAAAATAAAATTTTTAACTTAGCTAAATGCATTCAAAATTTATTTATTTTTATAGTGCATTTATTATAAATACATTTTATTTAAAAAAATTAAGTTTTAAAATCGATATATTACTTTTTTATAAATCAAACTAATATATTTTTTTAAAAGATAAACAACATAAAAATTATTAAAATAAGTTTAGAATAAATTGGATTTGAAAATAATTAATGTAACCTATAGTCTCTAGGGATATTTAAGTTTTAAATATTTACTTATTTAAAATTATAAATGTAATAAAAGAAATTTAATTACATAAAATAAGTTGGAAAGGTTATCGATTATTTTTTATTATGAAGCAATTTTTTTATTAAATATGCATAAATATTATTCTTTGTTTATCCTTTTAAGCCATTCAAATTTTTACAATAGAAATTATTTTTACTTTAAAAAATTGATTTATAAAAAGTACAAAAAATATATGAATTCATTTTTATTTTATTTAAACAGAAATTTTAGTAATAAAGTTTTTTATTAATATTTTTAAGTTTCAAAATGCACTTTATGATTTTCTTAGAGGCGGAAGGAAAAAATATTTACTATAATTTCGAAAGTTTTGTGATATAATTCGATAATTTCTATCGATAAGTAGTTTTTAATACATAAAATAAAAAGAACGAATAGTTTACTCATTTTAATTTGTCAACAACGTATTTATGACTCGAAAAAAGTAGAAGGAAAGTGAACGACTTGCTTTTTTATAAACTTAAATATTCTTTACTTTTCATAATGCATCTCATAGCTCATTAGCAGTTCGTCAGCGAAAATAGGAAAAAAATGACTCTCCACTTTTCTCCATTAGCTGTTATCGAAATTCTTCCCCCGACTTCTATTACCATATTATCAATTAGTGGAAGTAAGTTTGAAATGGCGATAAGCAGTTGGCCATAAAGTTTCAAAAAGTTAAACTTTTCTATGACGTCGTTATTGTCCTTTTAAAGTTTAAAATGTTAAAGATATAAATTACGTTACCTACTCGAAGACTGTACAATCATCTGTAGAAAACTTTTCTTGGAGAAAGTGTTTCCTTGGTCCGTCTGATGATAAAAATATTGAACACAACACATTCTCTTAAATAGAAATTAATTTATTGTCACACAACGTGATTGTCTACCAGAAAAATATCAAAAGAAACCGAAGAGAGAGTTTTTTTCTACACTATACATAAAAAGAAATAGGACTTATTCTACTGGTGTTGTTTCAGTTTTTGCAAATAGAGGAGATCTTATTCAGAAAAATAAAGATATAACAAAAAGGTTAAACGAAGTAGATAATTGCATTATAATCTTGTAAGACGATATGTTATCTGATAGAAATGATATCATCTGCATCTTAGGAGAATAATTACAATTATATTTCCCTATACAGAAGCTTTCAGTATCGTATTATCACAAATGTAATTATGAAGAACTTTGCTACATGTTTATGGAAGTTATATATATATACTACCTCTGAGAACGTTTCTCCAAGTTTGTCGGAAGATGTTTAACCATCGAAATAATAGTTCCCTCATCAGTCACCCGTGTTCTCTCGAGTGTTCCTTCTTCCTGTACCTCTTTTAATTACTTGATAAAATCTGTGACGCTAATTTACCTCAGGTTAGAACTTAGGTCGAAATTAATTAAGTGAGGCTAAAGACAAGAACAGCTTATCATTTCTGACTCGAAACAGCTAACCTTGGTTACGAACTACATTGACATAAAGGAGAAAGCAAACGAGAACAGACGATCTGTAGACTACATACTTCTTTTAAAGCTTAAAATTTCGAACAAAAATCTTATTAGAAATGTCCATAATTCATTTGTTTCATTCTCTACCAACATATATTTAATTTGAAGTTTATTAAAATTACTAAATATATCACTTTTAAATGTTAAAATTAAAAATTTCTGTCTTAAATAAATCACTTATCCGATTTTTTTAAAACTAAAATTTATTAACATTATAGTAAAATAAATAATTAAATATTTTGATAACTCAATAAAATTTCTACTATTTTCTATAATATTTTTAATGTAGAAATAAATTATAATGGCAAGTTATTATTCTTAAAGTCCATATACATTCCGATAAGGGGGAAAAAAACGAATTAGGACGGTTTCGGGGCATAATGACGACTTCTTTTATTTTTTTAAAGCACTCATGATAGATTAATGCTGTTTAAATCACCAGACAATAAAAAAAAGTCAATATAACAGTTCAAGTAAATTTCTTTTATTGTAATTTATCAACTGTAAAGTCAATCATAAAAGTAATTGTCGCGACAATATTGAAATTTGGTTCTTTCAAGAAATAAATAATTTTTTCTCAGAATAGAAAATGGTTTCCTAGAATGGGAAATTTGTAATAGCCCGAATGATCCAACCAATAGATTAAAATTAAAATTATTATTACTATTCATTATCTAGCAAATTCGAATTTTTATTTTCTAGATATTCAACTAAACGTTGGAGAAAAAATAAAATTCTTTATTCTTGTAAACAAAAATAAGTCATGTAAGTTTCGCGTAAAATTAATTAGCTTTGAAACTATAGAAAAAAAAAATGAAAATATTAGCTTAGTTTTGTATGAAAGTTTGCTGATATTCTATTCAATGTTTATCTAGATGAGACTCGGAAAGTACATTAAATTTAAATTTGAATAATTTATCATGTTTATACAAACATTGTTTACGTATGCAATAAATATTATATATATTCTGAATAAGTAATTCTTACTTTTGATACTTAAGTATTTAGTCTTGTAATATTTTTCAAGTCAAATAAATGGAAAAACAAAATTCGCTAACTCGGTTAATCTATGTTTGAAGTTCTTATTTTATTATTGATTAGTATTAACCGTAAGAAATTTATCTTTCTTTCACACTCCATATTTTAGATAATATTTCTTAAATAAATTTCAGATTAAAATGTGTAATCAGAAACTATTATTATTCATCATTTTATCTGAAAGTAGAGTTTGCCAGCCACTAGTCGAGAAATACTTTCTCAGTACCAAAGATTTCGCTCATATTTATAATAATTTTACTCGAAATTATGATNATTAAAAATTTCTGTCTTAAATAAATCACTTATCCGACTGCTTCGTGAAATTTATTACAAAATAAATATTTGATTTAGTTATAAATGAAGTCTTATTTTGCAATTTTTTAAAATATTGAAATTTTTAATCACGCTTAGCCAGTTTTAAAGCAGTTTAGAGAACAACGTAATTAATTTTAAAATTATTAAGACGGTAAAGAAAAGTAAAAAATATACATTTTATAATATTTCATTGTAGGAAAAAAGATTAACCGGTTTACATAATCAATTTTGAAAATTATTAACCACTCAGTTTTAAGCATAAAATTTTATGTATAAGTTTAATTGGTTATTTTGATGTTAGAATCTCCATCTTAGAGAGAATCTCTTGTTCATTAATCACCTTAACCCCTTCATAGCGGCAATTCGTCGCGGTATTTTGACGTCAAAACCAATCAATAAGTGTTTTCTGTTATCTTGAGGTAGAATGAGAGAAAGCAACTGTGCAACTCCTTGTAATCCACTTAAATCAATCTTTATGCTGTTGCTACAATTACCCACGGGTAAAATTAACAAAAAAGAATTCATCCAATTGTTCATCCTACTAAAAAAAAATAATAAAAATTGGATTTTATTGTTATAGCGAACCATTCAGAAACTTCATGAATTACAAGTTAAAAATCTAATATTCTTTTATTTACCGCATCTAAGAATTTTAACTGAGTCAAAATTTAATATGGAAGTAGAATATTTCTTAAAGTAAAAAAAGAATTTCTTCTCACTATAAATATTTATTTGTTTATTAATAATATTAAAAAATAAAATTTTTAACTTAGCTAAATGCATTCAAAATTTATTTATTTTTATAGTGCATTTATTATAAATACATTTTATTTAAAAAAATTAAGTTTTAAAATCGATATATTACTTTTTTATAAATCAAACTAATATATTTTTTTAAAAGATAAACAACATAAAAATTATTAAAATAAGTTTAGAATAAATTGGATTTGAAAATAATTAATGTAACCTATAGTCTCTAGGGATATTTAAGTTTTAAATATTTACTTATTTAAAATTATAAATGTAATAAAAGAAATTTAATTACATAAAATAAGTTGGAAAGGTTATCGATTATTTTTTATTATGAAGCAATTTTTTTATTAAATATGCATAAATATTATTCTTTGTTTATCCTTTTAAGCCATTCAAATTTTTACAATAGAAATTATTTTTACTTTAAAAAATTGATTTATAAAAAGTACAAAAAATATATGAATTCATTTTTATTTTATTTAAACAGAAATTTTAGTAATAAAGTTTTTTATTAATATTTTTAAGTTTCAAAATGCACTTTATGATTTTCTTAGAGGCGGAAGGAAAAAATATTTACTATAATTTCGAAAGTTTTGTGATATAATTCGATAATTTCTATCGATAAGTAGTTTTTAATACATAAAATAAAAAGAACGAATAGTTTACTCATTTTAATTTGTCAACAACGTATTTATGACTCGAAAAAAGTAGAAGGAAAGTGAACGACTTGCTTTTTTATAAACTTAAATATTCTTTACTTTTCATAATGCATCTCATAGCTCATTAGCAGTTCGTCAGCGAAAATAGGAAAAAAATGACTCTCCACTTTTCTCCATTAGCTGTTATCGAAATTCTTCCCCCGACTTCTATTACCATATTATCAATTAGTGGAAGTAAGTTTGAAATGGCGATAAGCAGTTGGCCATAAAGTTTCAAAAAGTTAAACTTTTCTATGACGTCGTTATTGTCCTTTTAAAGTTTAAAATGTTAAAGATATAAATTACGTTACCTACTCGAAGACTGTACAATCATCTGTAGAAAACTTTTCTTGGAGAAAGTGTTTCCTTGGTCCGTCTGATGATAAAAATATTGAACACAACACATTCTCTTAAATAGAAATTAATTTATTGTCACACAACGTGATTGTCTACCAGAAAAATATCAAAAGAAACCGAAGAGAGAGTTTTTTTCTACACTATACATAAAAAGAAATAGGACTTATTCTACTGGTGTTGTTTCAGTTTTTGCAAATAGAGGAGATCTTATTCAGAAAAATAAAGATATAACAAAAAGGTTAAACGAAGTAGATAATTGCATTATAATCTTGTAAGACGATATGTTATCTGATAGAAATGATATCATCTGCATCTTAGGAGAATAATTACAATTATATTTCCCTATACAGAAGCTTTCAGTATCGTATTATCACAAATGTAATTATGAAGAACTTTGCTACATGTTTATGGAAGTTATATATATATATACTACCTCTGAGAACGTTTCTCCAAGTTTGTCGGAAGATGTTTAACCATCGAAATAATAGTTCCCTCATCAGTCACCCGTGTTCTCTCGAGTGTTCCTTCTTCCTGTACCTCTTTTAATTACTTGATAAAATCTGTGACGCTAATTTACCTCAGGTTAGAACTTAGGTCGAAATTAATTAAGTGAGGCTAAAGACAAGAACAGCTTATCATTTCTGACTCGAAACAGCTAACCTTGGTTACGAACTACATTGACATAAAGGAGAAAGCAAACGAGAACAGACGATCTGTAGACTACATACTTCTTTTAAAGCTTAAAATTTCGAACAAAAATCTTATTAGAAATGTCCATAATTCATTTGTTTCATTCTCTACCAACATATATTTAATTTGAAGTTTATTAAAATTACTAAATATATCACTTTTAAATGTTAAAATTAAAAATTTCTGTCTTAAATAAATCACTTATCCGATTTTTTTAAAACTAAAATTTATTAACATTATAGTAAAATAAATAATTAAATATTTTGATAACTCAATAAAATTTCTACTATTTTCTATAATATTTTTAATGTAGAAATAAATTATAATGGCAAGTTATTATTCTTAAAGTCCATATACATTCCGATAAGGGGGAAAAAAACGAATTAGGACGGTTTCGGGGCATAATGACGACTTCTTTTATTTTTTTAAAGCACTCATGATAGATTAATGCTGTTTAAATCACCAGACAATAAAAAAAAAGTCAATATAACAGTTCAAGTAAATTTCTTTTATTGTAATTTATCAACTGTAAAGTCAATCATAAAAGTAATTGTCGCGACAATATTGAAATTTGGTTCTTTCAAGAAATAAATAATTTTTTCTCAGAATAGAAAATGGTTTCCTAGAATGGGAAATTTGTAATAGCCCGAATGATCCAACCAATAGATTAAAATTAAAATTATTATTACTATTCATTATCTAGCAAATTCGAATTTTTATTTTCTAGATATTCAACTAAACGTTGGAGAAAAAATAAAATTCTTTCATAGCTAATGGCTAAAACACATTTCTAGTTTAAGTGATGAAAAAAAATTTTATATATATATATATATATATACATATTTATATACCCATTTAAATTTTTATAAAGTGAAAGAGCAAAAAATAAAATTTGTTATTTATAAAAATAGAAAATTTCTCTGTATAAAAGATTAAAATATGCGTATATATTTTTATTACTATTATTTTAAGACTGCTTAAATATAATTAATAAATGAAAAATAAATGACTTTAATGTATAGTTTTTGCTATATTAAACGGTAATGATGCATGGGCATTGTGAAAATTTTTCATAAAAATGCGTTTTTAGAAATTTAAATGTATGATTTTAATAATTACTTTCAATCAACAATATAAAATTATTTATTTAAGCTAATTTTTAATTATTATTTACATATTAAAAATAATAAAGTTTTGTAAATTGCCTATAAAAATATACTTTAATTAATAATAATATTTAGTTGAAATATAGCACGTTATTTATTTAAAAACTTATTTTTGATGTTATAAAATTTTCTAAAATAAAGTCGTAATATCAATACTTTAGAATTAAAAAAAACAATTAAAAATGATAGAATAACAATTGATAATACCTCAGAAATTGAGAAAATTTCCATAATCCTTATCTTGGGAATTATTGGATTTCGTGGATTTTCTCAATTTCACTAAAGTGGAACGACTCTCTCGAGAAAAGAATAATTAGCAGTTGATAGCCGAGATTTTACTCATTTTTCTAGTGGATAATACGAATTATTCAGATAAAATCTTATAAATAGTTGGATTACTATTTAATAAATTGATTTTCTGGATAAAATTATAAGGAAATTGTTTAAAATTAATAATCCAGAAGCTGTTATTAATGTTGCTATTTTTAGTAATTTCTTTTATATAAAGAGAAAAGCAACAAATAAAACATTTAAAAGAAAAATATATACGGCACTTAGCATTGCGATAATAAGATTATAATGTATTAATCCTATTAAGAAATTATATCATTAATGTTATATTACCACGTATTTCATGCACTTTGCATATATTAAAAGTTTAAAAGTGCTAAGCAATTATTTAATTAAGTTAGATTAAACAATTATTTATAATTAAATAATTCAATTAAATTATGTATAAAATAAATGTCTAAATAAATGTATAAATTC
This sequence comes from Centruroides sculpturatus, assembly GCF_000671375.1. Lineage (NCBI taxonomy): Eukaryota > Metazoa > Arthropoda > Arachnida > Scorpiones > Buthidae > Centruroides > Centruroides sculpturatus. Next base: position 369,574 of record NW_019384847.1, read on the forward strand.
TTATCTGTAGAGAAATAAAAGGAATGAAAATCCTCATTCGAACGTTTATAATGTATAAGTGCTCACATAGTAGTTATTTATCAGTTTACTTCTTCCTTACTCTGTTGGCTTTCTCGAAAATAATTTTTCTACAATTGCATAATATTTTGATAGAGAATATCTAACAATACTGTTTAAATTATTATTACTGTTTTAATGTCCTGCTTCAGTTCTTTATTTTCTTATTTTACAATGTATATTTAGTTTTCTTCTGCTTGTATCTCTCTAGATTCATGCTTAGTTTGTTCTATGTTTTCCTTAGGGCTGTCATCCTTTTATTTTATTTCTATTGATTTTATTTTGTTTAAAGAATTGTTTAGATTTAATTCCGCTTTATACAATATAATGCATTTTCAAAATAAACTTTCTATTAATTTATTTCTAATTAATTTATATATGGCAAAAATCATTTAATTTATTTACATATATTTATATATTATTATATTTAAAGTTTATCACCTATTTTTATCGTTAGTTGTATGACATTCGAGCGACGTTTTGGCAATCAAATCATTTATTTTTATCAAATATATCGATAAAAATAAATGATTTGATGAAAATTGATTGCTTAGATGCATCGAAAAGATGGAGGTTTTCCCTATTTTTATTCGATAGATTTTCGTTTAGAATTGATTTTAGATTCGATTTCCTTTGAATCTTATTGTTATATGAAAAGATCCATCCGAGAAGACTGAATAAGCTCGGATTGATTGAAAAGAAACATTTATATTGGAAATTATAGGCCATTTTTAGTTACACATATTCTACTAAGTTCGCTCTCGGAAAATGTATGTCAAATGGAATTATTTTCTGTCAGACAACGACAACAAACAACATACTTGCAAATGGAATCTACAATCAATAGATTGACTAGAATATAAAACATAAGCTACTGACTAGGTATCAGCTTTATCTCTCAATAGGCTTATCCATATAAATATGAGTTTTATGGAAATAAACGCAATAACGGTTAACGATATATAAACTATTATATACATATATTACATATGTTATTATATATTAACGTTACATAAACTGATTTCTTTCAATTTTATCAAAAATTACTGAATTAAAATAAGAGGAAAAAATCTCTATATCTTAATATAATCGCCAAAAATTGATATGTAGATATTTCAAGAATATAAATTAATTTTTTCAGTAATGATTCAAATTTATAGGTTAAGATATACTATAATATGCATAATTAATCAAATTTCAACGTAAAGTAAGGAAATAATTTAAAAAATCTTGACTGTAAAATATAATTTGTGTAAATAACTTTAAATATATGAAGTTTCAAAATTAACAATTAAAATATTCTATCGAAAACTAATTAGAAAAGCTATGTGATAAATTTAATTTTAGTGAGTTCTCAATAAAATTTTTTGAAAGTAAGAATATAAAATAAAATTCTTTATTCTTGTAAACAAAAATAAGTCATGTAAGTTTCGCGTAAAATTAATTAGCTTTGAAACTATAGAAAAAAAAAATGAAAATATTAGCTTAGTTTTGTATGAAAGTTTGCTGATATTCTATTCAATGTTTATCTAGATGAGACTCGGAAAGTACATTAAATTTAAATTTGAATAATTTATCATGTTTATACAAACATTGTTTACGTATGCAATAAATATTATATATATTCTGAATAAGTAATTCTTACTTTTGATACTTAAGTATTTAGTCTTGTAATATTTTTCAAGTCAAATAAATGGAAAAACAAAATTCGCTAACTCGGTTAATCTATGTTTGAAGTTCTTATTTTATTATTGATTAGTATTAACCGTAAGAAATTTATCTTTCTTTCACACTCCATATTTTAGATAATATTTCTTAAATAAATTTCAGATTAAAATGTGTAATCAGAAACTATTATTATTCATCATTTTATCTGAAAGTAGAGTTTGCCAGCCACTAGTCGAGAAATACTTTCTCAGTACCAAAGATTTCGCTCATATTTATAATAATTTTACTCGAAATTATGATAAAAAAATTATTTAATTTTTGTAGATAATCATCGTTAATTTAAAACAGTAATAAAATAATTTATTTTAAATTTGTATTCTGTTAGACATCAATTTATAACTAAAATATTAATATATAGCATTAAAATCAATTAAAATAAATATAGAATAATAGTTGCTATAAAAATATCAATATATAAAATGAATGTCTATATCTTTATATAAAATCTATATATAAAATGAATAGAATTTACTAAAAGACTATTATAGTTATTATAAAAGTAAAGAAATACCTAGAAAAATAGATTTTTCTGTCATAAAAATAAGTGGGTTTTTGTGGTTATTTTACAATCAAAACTAATAACCAGTAAAAGAAATTACTTTTATTTATGTTTATAACCATATAAATTTTATCAATTGGGCACCCATCTTTAACAGGAAACTTGTAAAAATATTTTTTAAAAGCAAGAATAAGTGAAAATTGTAGAATGGAAGTCAAGAGTAGAATTCATGGCAGTAATTCATCTGCCCTCATAAAAAAGACGAAATGAGGTGACAAACTATATAACAGAACCTTGAAAACCATAAAGAATCTTTCCATTCCATCACTGCTTAATCTACAAACACAACATAAAAAGTTGTTTGCCTCATAGATTTCAAGCACAAACAGCAAGAAATAAATTATAGCAGCATGAGAAATATCGAATTGATCGAAAAATGTTAGATCGTTTCTATTATTGATACAGGAAAAAAGGTTTGTATCCCTTGATAGAAAATTTCAACTTGTGGGCTATAAATCCTGAAAGCTTTCATTGTCGAGAAGAAAAATGTAATGATTAATAACAGAAGGATATTGAACTTTGTGTTCTTAATTATGAGTATCCAGAGCAAGCAAATAAAGTGATCTTTTATCTAACGGTTTTTTCGTAATTTTTATCGATGCTACTGGGGTCATAAAGTCTTTCTCGCATCAAAAAATTTTTCTACTGAAACACTACAAATTAACAGAATGGGATTTATGAGATATAAGGAATTTTCCCTAGTCTCATTTAACTATCCATCTTTCACTAAAGAAAATTAAGAAAGAAAAGATAAATTATGGACACAATATCTTAACATTTTTGCTATTTACTTATTACAAAAAAGTATAATATTTTCCAAAACTCTTAAATCATTTGTTTAATTTTTAAATAATCGAAATCTTAAATTTCGTTTATTTAGCTAAATTTAATAAATAATTAACAAATAAAAATAAATTTAAATTATTAATTAAGTTTTATAACATTTAAATTTGACCTCGTGTTTATTCTCTTTAGTTAGAATGATATTTAGACAATGTTTGTTTGTGTTTACAAAATTGTCAGATATATATGACTTTAATATAAATTTTTAAATATTGTCTTGGACAAATAATATTTTACATTTGAAAACTAAACATGAATTTTAATACTTTGCAAATGAAAGACTAATGGCACCTAGACTAGAAGATAAACTTGATATTTGCTACGGAAGTTTGAGTGTGAGGTAAACGTAACCTTATCTATAGTTTGTTTTTTTTTTACTTAATTAAAAACTCATTTATGTACTAATTTGCTTATCGTAAATAATAACAAGCGAAAAATCCGAGTTAGCTTCGTAAATATCTATTATTAATTGTATACACGACCACCGATAGCCACAAATCATTCTGAAGTTCAAATTGAGTTATATTCGTATACAACAGTAATTACTTTTTGTCTCTGAGTAACCAGTGAATCGTTAAAACGGATTTTAGTAGACAGTATTCTTGCAATTATATTAGAAAATTGTACAGAGATTTGAAATTCGAAATTCCACCTCACATTAAACTTTTAATAAAAATATTTTATCTTCTTCTTTAACAAATGTCTGCTTTAAAAAAAATCAAAAATACTCTTAACATTTAAAAACAACAAATTATATTTACAATAAAATTAGACAATTTCCTGTACTCGTTTTTTGTTCGTATAAATAATATATTATTAGAATTTTATTCGGATTGTTGCTTAAACTTATGTTTACCAACTCTTTTTCCTTAAAATAAACCGGATTATTAAAGGCATAACTTAAAAAAATTATTAAATTAAATAATCTTTAGATATTTATAATTACAAAACAAAAATATGTATATCAAACAATTGTAGATGTTAGTAAAAATTTCGAAAGTCTGTAATTAGGTAAATATATATATTTTTAATATATTCTTTATTTCTATAAATATTTGCCTCTATTTTGCCAATTTCCTTTCAGGCTATAAAAATTAAAGCAATCTGTATTAATTAATTTATACCATAATATTGTTGTTTTTGTGTAGTATTCAGTCACAGTATCTCTCAATAACAGTAAGCTGATCAACTTCGGAGCAAGCCATTTTCGTAAAATCGATCTCTAGACGAATCTGTTTGGAGAATAAACACATCTTTTGTTATTCGAAACTATAAGAAAAGTAAATCTTTTTCAACCAACAAATAGTAAAAAAAACTCTGTAATTTATTGAGTTTTTATTTTCTCTAATCCGAGTTAATGAAAACATCGGATGCAGAATAATAAATTATCCAGTCTTTGTCTGGTTCTATTAAATAGAAAATACATTAATACAAATACTTCAATATTTTGTTTAACAACTTTTTACTGATTTATAAATGTTTTTCTTAAATTAAAAACAATATATAATTTTTATAAAAATAATAACATAAACGCGGAAGGAAAATAATTCAAGATGTATTTTGATAAATATGGGATGAAATTTCGGTCAAAATCCAAATTTTAAATTCGTTTTGACTGCTTTTTTAAGTCATATAGGACCGTAAATGCAATGTTAAAATATCGTCAACTGCTCAAATTCCTTTCCATTCGCGGTAGAAGATAACAAATAGCACGAATTCGTAAAAGTCTAGGTCGATAGCGCCTGACTTCCGAAAGGCAAAATATAGAATACACTAGTAAAATGATGTCAACACTATTCTTGCTATCCACTACCTATTACTGATGCATTTCATTTCGAAAAGTGAAACCATCATTGCTGAAGGAGAATCAAAGACCAGTGATATGACACAAAATGCTATCAAAGGGAAAATAAAAGAAAGCAAAAGGTTATGAAGCTATCGTCAACTGCCAGGCATCTTCACAGAGACTTAGGAATCTAATAAATCTAAAGTGTTATGTCTGAATTTTAAAGAAACTATTTCAATAAAATATTTAGATAAAATTTTTAAAATATGTCTATAAATAAAATATTTCATATATAAATAAGTTTCTTTGATTTCAAAATATGGCATTTATCAATGCAATTTATTGGAAATTTTATATTTTAGTAGGAATTAAAATTGAGTTGTATGTTTTAAATATTTATAGAATACTGTTTAGAATATATTGTTCAGATATATATTTTAGAATAAAATCTGAAATAATTAAAATAAAATTTAATTTGTTTTATAATGGATAAATTTATCTTCTAAATTATCATAACACTAACTAATGATATGTGCAATTTTACACATGAAAAATTCTTCATATGGCAACAAATTTTATTTATAACAGCTTTAAACAGAACTTTACAGTAAAATTAAAACATAATTTTAGTTCTAAATACTTTTAAAATATATTATTTATTGAGTTTTAATGTATTTTAAAATATACACCAATGCATTATATATCAATTAATAGAGAGGTTGCGGCCGGCGTTTTTATCGCGAAAACGTGTACGTCGGACGTTCAGCGCCGCTTTCCTGTAAGCCTAGAAGTTTGACAATGGCGTTTGATACGTCGAGCATGATTCCACTAACGTTCCAAACTTCTAGGCTTACAGGAAAGCGGCGCTGAACGTCCGACGTACACGTTTTCGCGATGAAAACATCGGCTGCAACCTCTCTAATAAATTAATGAGTTACAAATATATTTTACTTTCACCCACGTAATGTATTAATAAAGAAAAGAGAAAAATATTTTTCCATTTATTTATAATGTGAATATGTAGGATTGAAAGGACGAATGGAGGAAAATTAAAGCTTTCACTATTATTACGGAAGCATTAAATATTAGAAATGAAAAATAAATCAATATCTTTTCAATTCAGAAAATAATCTTTTATTCAAGATTCGAACATTCGTGTAACCTGCTATTTTATATAAATCAATAGGTTATCTTGTCTTGCCAATTAAACTAAAAGGCTGGCTACAAAATAATATCATTTCTTTGTGTATAATAGAATTTTATAGTTTTATAATGAAATGAATAATTGAAAAATAAATTAATTTTATTATTTCTAACTTTCTCTGAAAATAATTCCCAGAGAAACTAAAAATAAAATTTTATTTGTTGTCTTGTATAACTTCTAACGAACTGGATAAACAGAATTATGTAATTTACATCTTCAAATAAAAATCAAAAAATCCAAACACTTTATTTACTTTTCATTAATTAACTTAAACGGCAATATAAAAAATATATTTTATTATTAAATACGGTGGAGTTGTATTCTGTTTTGAATTTTCGCATGAAATATAACGTGACGTTCGATTTTCTTTCAAGCTATGGTATAAAAACTTTTGCTGTTATATAAACATATTCTGCAGGAGATCTAAAAAGAAAATGTTTTGTTTTTCTCTTCTATTTTTTTGTTTCGTCATTGATAATTCATTAAAAAATAATATTCAAGAATAATAAATTTTTAACCAATGCATTTTTATATCTAGAATTAAATCAATTAAAAATTAAATTTTATTCATTAGTCCTATTTTTTTATTAATTTATTAGTCCAAATTTATATATTTATATAAAATAGTTGGACTTGTACACATACTATATAGATTTTTTATTAATCAGTTTTAATATTTGACCATGACTACTTACAATATAGAACTATACATGTTTTCTTATAACAAGACAATTTTTTATTATTTAATATTAATTTTCATATTTGTTTTTTTGTATTTAACTTCGCAACTAATGCATTATCACATTAGCTGCTGATTTAAATATCTGATCTTTTATCTTTCTCGCCTCATCTGTAACAAAAATCAACATTATTAAGTCCTTTTAGAATTCAAACTACATTAATTCTTTTATATTAAATTTCTCTTTCACTACAAGTGATTTCAAAGTAAACAAAATAAATTAATATAAAATGAAAACAGAGAAATGTCCTCATTATTTTATATTTAAAATTATCTTATTTTATTTTGTTTTTTGTAGAAAATTTAATAGTTTGCGTAGTAAAAACAACCTTTATCAATATTTTAATCGAGTAATTAATGCTTTTATGGAAAGTCATAAAATATTATAAAGGACTAAAATTAATAGAAAAATAACCACATGTAATACATTAACAATCTATTAATTTATCAAAGATAATGTATGTTCTTATGAACAGATTTATAATAATTTAATGCTTATACAACTTATACAGAGTAAACCATTAATTTTAATTCATATTAAGCTAATTAATATTAGAGAATTTTCCAGTTTCAAATTATTTTTTTCATTCTTTATAAATAATTAAAACAAGAATGTTTTAATAATGTTAAAACTAAAAAAAGAAAAAAACAGAAAAGAATCCTAAATGTTTAAAAGATTTTAAAAAACGTAAATTTTTTAATGTATTTTACTAGCTGCTAAATTAAATTGAAGAAGATTTTCATGCATAAAAATTTCAAAAAACAATTAAATGAAAGCGATAAAATTAGTTTAAACGCTAAGGAAATTTTTTACTCTTTCCTCCTTGTGGGCACTCAAAGGGCCATTGTGGGCCTGGCCCAAACTCACGATTGATGTGAGAACCAGGTGGTGAAGGACGTAATCCTATATATCCAGAATAGCCCACCCCAAAAATTCCTTAAGTTTTTCGACTGCCGCATTCGATCTTGGATTCCCCAAAGCGGTAGACCAAAGCCTTAACATATAGGCTCTAGGTCCTAGGCTAGGGATAGCGAACCTTTTTGAGTCCACGTGCCATATAGTGGGCATAATTATCTTTAAAAATATTTATGCGTGCTAAAGTTTTGGACTTCAAATAAAGAAATGATATGAAAATGCTTTAACTAGAATAAATGTAAAGAAGCTGGTCGACAAAGGCTGATCAGATGACAAACCGGAAAAATTATTGATAAAAACGGGTTATAAATCAAAATCGTATGACATGTTACGTGCCAGTTGATTCTTCCAACGTGCAATAGGTTCGCCACCCTTGCCCTAGGCTATCCGACGGTCAGGAAGAGCGCATCTCATCCTTGTTATCGGAATGTTAAAGGAGTTTTAATGAAATCTTATTAAGTGATTTAAAATTTATTTTTTAAAGATTATAATATAATAACATTATATGATGATTGTAATCTTTATAGCTGTACTTTATTTATATTTATAATTTCATATGTAAATCATTAAAAAGTTATTAAAGCGATAGTTTATTAAAGCAAATAAAAAATAAAATATACTTCATTTGTAATAAATGAGCTTATGTACTGTACTTGTAATAAACTCTATTGTTATTGCTTTTCAGATCGTTTTATTTAGTTTTAAAATATATTTCTTTTATAGATTAGTATTGACAACCGATAAAATATTTTGCTTGACTTCTGTATTATTTTAATGAGAAACTAAATCCTTTATAGAATTATATTTTTCTAATTTAAATATATTATATTTATTCTCTGTGTATCATATTTTATTTTATTTTTATATAAATTATAAGTAGATTAGTCTACTTGAAAGAAAAATGAAATTAAATAAATATTTTTATTTAATTAAGCTGAAAATTAATTAACATTTATTTAATTTATATTAAATGTTTATTTTAAGAAGTATTTAGCGTAAGAATTCGATTAAGACGGGAACTTTTGACCCATGAAAATCTTCACAATACAATAAATAGATTTTCAATTTGATAATTTTCAAATCTATATTCTGACAGGAAATTCCTTCTTTCCGTATCTGATAACGATCGGTACAATAATAATAATTCAGGAAATCTAGATATTCACAGTTACTATAATTTTATCATAAACGATCAAAGTTTCACATGTTACGGGCGATCAATACAATAATTGCATGTTACGTTTAATACAGACATCTTAGAGTCTTATTGTTAGAATTGAGATTCATAGTTATTACAACATGTAGACAGTCTTTGAACTGTCAAACTATAAGTTTAAAATGATGGAATTTTGTTGCACGCTACATAATACAGACCTAAAGGATAATTTTTACCAGTCACGACATAACACAGAAAAATCTATAACGTAAATTCTTTGATTGTAAATAGGGAATGGAGTGACGAAAACGGAATAGCGTAATAAACATAATGTACAGTACACGTCAAACGTGGTAATTTAATTGCCACGTCGTTTCATAAGCTAGTTTAAATATCTATCGGTCATGTTACTATTTAAACAAATTTAATAAGGTAAACTCAATTAAATATTTGACACGAAAGTTGAAAAATTCACGCCGGTATTAGCCTATACAAACATCACAGATTTAATGAATTAAATAAATTCATTCAGGTATAAAAATTACGTTTTCAGAAATTAGCAGTTTTTTTTAAATTCGTCTCCAACAGTTTTTTTAATCTGTTTTTTGTGAATCGAATTGATTACATGAGAAAACAGTATCGTATAATTTTAATAATACAGTACAATAACTCTTCTATTATAAGAACTGTATTCCTCGAATTAATTTAATTTTTTATCTTCATATTTTTGAAGATTAAATTAAAATAACTAATTCGGTTAACTGAAGAAGAATGAAAGCGTTAACTTTTATGTAAATTCGCTTAAATTTGATATTAATTTTCCAGTATTGATGTCATAGATTCGATTAAACAATAATGTGTAAGAATCAGTCAATAGTTGAATTAAGTCGATTGAAATCTTGCCTATCTTTAAAGGATTTGTCCTTCAGAATTTCAACAAAATGAACAAATTTGATATAAAATTATTACTTGATTGCATTACCTCTAATTTTATGACTTAGAGTCAAATTTCTCAATTATGCTTGTCTAAGTACTCTTATCTGGGACAATCTATCCAAATCAATCAACTACGAGCACTTTTATGAATTATTCATGATCCATATCATCATGTTATTCCTCAGTGGATAAGTTTTCGTTTCACCAGCCGCAATTCTATCACGCAGATTTATCATCATATATATAATCATCGGTAGTTGATTGTATTTCATAAACATTTCTTTTTTACGATAAAGAGCACGCTAAATCGCAATAAAATTCATTATTAAATATTTTAAATATATTAAATTAACAATTAGCTTACAAAAAGAATATCTTTTATATTAACATTTTTTAAACGAATTTTTATTTCTATCTTCTCAGCAATCATTCCCGCAAAACTTTTATGCAGCTTTTAATAATATTTTAAAATTATAATAAGTTAGGTATAAGAAAATTTAATTAATTTCACTAGAAGCTATTTAAAAATTGTTTTTAATTGAAATTTAAACGTATATCTTGGTTTTAATAGTAGAGAAAAGAAATTTTTTCGTATTTTTTAAATCTTTTTTCCTCTTTTTCGAATGGAAACATTCCTGAATGGCGGATTTTTTTTTTTTTGCTAAAAGCAAATTCTTTTGAAGTAATATCGTATTTCAGAGTATTATATATTATTTTATTTGGCTTTTTTGCTACAAAAATGCACTCGGAGTTTTTGTTTAAGAGATCAAAGTAGTAGTAAAATCAATCATCCATGCATTGCCCGTTAAATACGCAATATAATTCTATAGAAAGTATAATGCTACTCAGATTATTATTTGCTTTATATTGTTTTATAATGTCGAAAAAAGGAATATTGTGATGGAAACATTCAAATATATTTGAAAAATGTATCTATAAAAATCGCTTGCATATATATATATATAGGTATTAGTCGGCATGATAAGTGTAACGCTAGAAATTGTGGAGAAAAAGTGACATGTTTATGGTTTGGAAATTGTTTAACGAGCAAATGGCACTCTAAATCATTTAAATTATATTAAAATTAATTAAGTAAAAGTTTTGGCTATAAAATACTTTAAAATAAATCTACACTTTAATATTATTTTGTTCAGAATTCATAAAATGAGTTTTAAGAAATATTGCATACATTTATGGGAATTATCTTTAGAACAGATGCGAATTTCTCTTTCTTTTGATATATTGTAGAATATCCAGGTGAGAGATAATCACGAAAATAACCATTATCTCTAAATTACTATTATTAATAGTGAAGAAAGAATCAATAAAATTGCTTCAAAATTATTAATTATTTTCATTTCTGAACAGTTACCATCTTCTTTCAAAAGATTATAAGGAATTAATAAGTAAATTATCGATTTTTAATTAGGAATTATTTTAAAAATTATCAGAAAACACTTTAGTGCAGGCTTATTATTATTGTTGCAAATTTCAATTTTGTTAAAAAAAATATATATTTTTTAGATGTAAATTTTCAGAGATTTCTACCGGAACTAAATCATATTCGGTCATTTAGCTTGGGATAAAAATCACATTATTATAAATAAATTGAAGAAAACAGAAATGAAAAAATAATTTTTGACATTTTTTAGTAAATTTGAAATTCCAATGTTTGACTTTATATATAGAAAAATTCAAATTTTTCAGTAAAAATTTCTCAACTTATATAAATTTTGCAGACTGAGATGGAGAGGAAAAAAGAAGAAAGAAGAAGAAAAGGGGGTTTTATCAATCGCTCACATAGAAGCAATATCGAAATACTGATATTTCCTTTTTTGGTCCTTGTATTTGCATACTTAGTCTTTCGCTATTTTCAGACTGGCATTGCGAAAGAAAGGATCGTCTCCAGCTTATTTGAATAAAGTCATCTGTGACCTTATTGTAGAAACTTTTTCCAATGATTCACTTTTTATCAAGAAAGAATCTTATTAAAAGGAACATTTGAAATATCACATTTGTTAGATGGATACTTTCAGGATTTGTCGACCGATAAAAACTCATATAGTATATAATCGTCTTAGTTTAGGAACAGCAATTTGTAATTACGGATATCAGATCTATATCTTTGTGAAGGCATCAAATGTAAGACGGAAGTTTTTATTTTGTTGAGAATGGTACTTCGTTTACTCTCTGATTTACAAAGTTTCCTTCCTCTTCGCTTTCTATTGATAAAAAATCAGAAAGATGTTTTCTTTTATCTGAGTGTTGTCATAGTTGCTGTTTTTGGTTCTGGTCCGATTCAATCAAGTTGTGATGCCGTACAGTTTCTAACAAAAAGAAAAAAATATATACTTATATATTATCGATACTTTCAGTCATTCAATAGTGTATAACCAGTTTCCAAAACAGTTAAGAAATTCGATTTTTATGGTTTCATTTCAATTTTTTAGCTTGTCAAAGCCGAATTTGGCAATAGTTTTTCGTCTTGGTATTATTTTTCTTGCAAAAAAGACTTGAAATTTATAAAATTTACGATATACTCTACTACTTAATTAAAGCAATCATTTAACTACATTATGACTAAAATTGTTTCAATGATATTACATGTTTTATATGTCGAACTAGAAAGCTGGATTATACAATTGTTAATTTATTAATTATTTTTATAATTTTGAATTAAGATACTTAGCTATATTACTTTGATTGGAATAAAAGATGTAAACTTATTTCCCTTAAGAATTGCCGACTCTCCAATTTATTGTATTTGAGACAATTACAACAAGTAACGACAAAAACCTTGTTATTTCGGTTGATCTGTTGATCTCTTGTTTTACTTTCTTTTCTTAACGCTATCTTAACTTCAAACAGTTTCAGTCTGATTGCTAAGGCGGTCAGTCTTTTACTCTGGTGGCTTGTTTCGTTCCCATGTGGTGACATGACGAAAGCTTTCGTCTCAAGTGTATGTCCAAGATCTAACGAATACCGAAGTAAAATGAAAGTGACATGCTGTTGTAACGTGTTTGTTTGATTATTCTGTGACAAAAATGGAATATCTTATAAAATATTACATTTAATACATACGTTTCTTTTATTAGCATTATCATATTTTAAATATTTTACCTTTTCATTGTTAAATAAACTCAATGCATGTTTTCGGCTTTTGTTATGAGAAAATCCAAAGTCTATTTTATGATTATAATCTATTTTCTTTGTCATTCATTATAGTTTAAAGATAATCAAGCAACTGACTTGATTACTAATCCTTTTCCTCTTATCAAATAGTTGCATGCAGAAGCAAAATCTCATCTAAGAAACGAGCCAAGCGAAATAATCCTGATAAGGTTAGCTTGTGTTCAAAATAAGTAGAAAGGTTCATATCAGAAAAAAAAAGATTGTGAGATTTATGACATAAATTGTACTATTTCACAGCAATTTTCCCATTATCGCGTATACTTCTTTTATCTGTAAAAATTTACATAAAATTTGAATAATTTTTCTCCAAAAATTTCTCTCAAAATATTTCCAAGATATGTAAATTTTTACTTAAAATATTGAATTTTTTCCGTTTTATATATATTTTATTTTAAAAATTTCATTTTATTTTTATATAAATCGTATTTTTTCTGATTTTGATTGAGAAAGATAAATTTCTAAGCTATCCAAGAAAGAAAAGAATAAATCGATGGATATTATAGACGCAAAGTACTGTATATTTGTAATATTTCATGCCTAATTCCTCAGAGGGAATCCGTAGTTTTGCTCTTAGTAAGCACATAAAGAAGTCCAATAGAAAAACTAACAAGCTGGTTCATCGTTTCTATTCTCAAGAGCACGGTGTGTTCTTCTATCTAACAAAACAAGTTTGAAAGCCCATCCTGAAACGTCCCCGATCAGTTCTTAGACGATTTGTTGGAAACCTCAGAGGCAGTTGATTTGACGATTGCAAAAATGATGGAAAATGCGATTTCTCAAAGACTGTCCCATGATATAACAATAATCTGAAAGAAGGGTTGCAGGGATTATGCAAAGCTTTGATATATAATACGATTTGTTATCTTCTTTGTTTTTTCCCCTGTTACTGTTTTTCTAAAAATTTATTTTAACCACAGGATCTTTTATTTATATAAAAGACTACTGTAAACGTTGATTAAGAACTCGGTTAGAAATATTGCATAAAATTATCTAAATACTGCTACAAATATTTATTTTTAAGTTATAAAATAAGCTAGGATAAAAAAAAATTATCTATCTTTTTCTTCAATGACATTTTTTAAAATATACTCTGCTACGTACAGTACAAAATAGTTTATTTCCAGAGGATAAGATCTTTCCTGCAGGAAAAATTTATAATGATTTTATAGACTTACAAATGCCAATGCTGGTTTTATTTTCATTCCTTAAAATGTTTCTTATCTTTCTTAATCTTAAAACGACACCGTTTCCCTTGAGTGCCATCATCTTAAAAGGCAAAGAAAACAACAAACACGATTTGAGGATTTATTTGATGCTGAAAGATTTAATTCCTTCCATTAATCATTGTAGTGAGAAGGAAATTCCAGAATTCTAAAGTTTAAAGAGGTTAGTTTTAAAATAACAAATTCTCTTAAATTGGGTAAAAAGCTTTCTCAAATAAATATAATCTTTACTAATTTATTATTGAAGAATCATTTTTCATTGTAAAAAATGTATCATCGATTTCATAGGAATTCTTGAATAAAAATTAATTCAAGATTTTATAAAAACATCAGAACAAATAGGTGACAAAATAAACAAACTATATTTGTTGTTATGACGAAAAAATCAACATTTATTTTTGGATTTATATTTGCTGTAGTGCCAGTTCTTAAATCATTCTGTTAAAAGTTCTGGAGTTTCTGGAGATAAAAAAATAAAAAATTTATACAGATTTAAAGAATTTCGAATTCGAGAACTCTTAATTTAATAAGTGCTTAAGGTTTCCATATTTAAATATATAGTTTAAAAAGAATATCCTCAGTTTTAGTTAACGGATGTTATTAATTAGAGAAAAAGTTTAGTAAGAAAGTTTTGGTCACTTTTAAAAGATAGGAAGATAGTTTTTGATGACAAACACTCGCTATTTAATTTGTCACAGGTATTAAATCTTTGCTACCAGTTTTTTAGGAAGAAGGAAAGCAGAATCGTATAACAAGTTATAAAATATTCAAACGAAAACTACTCGTCGTCTAAAAAGAATTTTTTTTATTGAACGACTTATTCAAATCAAAAATATATATCTAACATTTTTACTACACGAAACATATTAAAATGTGAACTTTTCCAATGCATTTTAGACTCTAAAAATTGCAAAAAATCAATGTAAATTACCATTAAAATATTTGAAAAATAAATCAAAAATATAAATTAAAGCGTGTTCTTTCTCTAAATTTATTTTTAATTTGATTTCCTAACGCCATAATCAATAAAACGGATTACTTTTCGATATTTAATCAGATTAACTAAAATTGCAATTATTCTTTAAATCTTTCTCGATTAGTATCCACTTCATTCCATTTATACTAATAAATATTTCAATGCCTTAACTCTGTTGCATCTTTTATTTTAATACTACTTAATTACGTAAATTTATATTGAAAAATATTAAAAAGAGAAACAAGCCCGATACAGCTTTAGATATAACTCTAGTATAAAACTTCGTAAACAGATTAAATTTTAAAAATTTAATAACGAATTTATATGCATGTATAATGTATCAAATGTTTTATTTACAATAAATTTTCTTTAGTTAAATTTTCTATCTATAAGATACTATTGCATGAATTTTTTGATGAAAAATTGGTTAAGAGGATAGCACAACTCTTCGGGGAAAATTTCCAAGCAGTTGAATGTTTTCCTTATTCATTAAAAAGGGCCAAAATGGTTTCTCTAGGAGATCATAAAATGATGAGTTAAGAATAGTTGAATGCATCTCAGTTGGCTATCCAATTCTCAAAATAAATGAAGTTTTTCACAAATAATCTCCCTGGAGATTATAAAAAAGAAGCGAGAGATTAAGGACATGCCTTTGATTTTAGGAAGATTAAAATAATGTAAAGGGTTTTTTTACTTCTATTTTTTAAATTGACCAAAACACGCTTAGAGTTATAAAATTACTTTTTACAATCACTTATTTCGGTCTATAAAATGAATTTTTACAATAACGAAACCTAACGACATTAATGCGCGTATAAGAAAAAACTCTCAACGATTGCTCGAAAATATAAAACTAGAAATAGATAGGGATAAAAATAAAAATATTAAGTTTTATTTTTTCCTTTTTAATCATTTCCGAACATTTAAAGGATTAAAAATATGATGTCAACGTTTATCAATATTCTTCAAGCAGAAGTTAAAGAGACTAAGTTGCTCATTATTTTCCGTAATAAATATAAAAATAAAAAGTAAATGACCAAAACAATAAGTATCACAGTTTAAGGTGGAATCTAAATTCAAACTTTCGAAATTAATTTTTTTCCTAGTATTTTCTTTTTCTTTTTTTTTTTCCTTTTTTCAATTTGCTGTTTGAAGCAGAAAAAGAGAATTCTAGTCGAAAGAATGATGATGAAACATAACGTGCTCAAATTACACATTAGTTCAAATCGAAGTTAGAAGAGGAAACAGGGGGAAAAAAGTCCTCGAAGAATAAAGATTTACTCTTTATTGCTATAATATTTGCATGTAATTCGATATTGCTTAACGATAACACAATTTTAATAAAATTATTCGCAATTTAATTTGATAATTAAACTTTGTTATAATTTGCATTAAATTAAATTAACTTGCAGTTGTTAACAAGCTAAACTGGTTAAGATTGAATGAGGAAATGTCATTATAAAAATTTATTAAGTTAAAAATTTATTATCAATAATCTTCAGAGTGAATAAAAATCATCTTCATTGAATTGCTTATTTAATTTATTATATAAAATGATTTTCTTAAATATAACAATAATAACTTTTTTTAAATCTCATTAAACTAATTTATTTCTTAAACTAGAGATAAAGTAAATTATATTCGTTTTTTAGACTTAATATAGATTTATAAAAAAATACGTAAAATGTATTTTTTAAAAATGAATTTTATCTATACTTCCACATTTTTGGAATAAGTTAATGGGGCAAGAACACAATGTGCTAGGAGGAAGAACGAATGTGATTGATGAGCCAATTACTGGATAGTGTTTAAAAACAAGACTTAGACTTCTCGATTACTTGGATGGTTACTGGACACCATCTTTCACTGTAAAAGATGTCACATAGTTGCCATCAGCATTGTCTTCCTATTTGGAGAAATGTGAAGTCGGTTAAAATTGCTACCCACCTATCTCGTGGTGTAGTAAAGTGAAAAATTGTGTAAAATACATTGGCTAATAAAATAATAATAAATTAAATCAAAACCTGTTTGGCATCATCAAAACCTTTTGTGATAAATGATGATAAAAATATTACCTGAAAAAAAGTTATTTTTTATTAAGACGTCAAAATTTCTTTTATGTGACAAGAATCAAAGGTCAATAAAAACCTGTTGAATTTTGACGTTATTCATATGAAAAATTATATACCAAGTGAATATGTGCATAACTTATTGATATTATGCACATAGACAACGAAATGTACGGTTGAAAGTATTTTCAGAAGAAATTATTTATTAAAAACATTAACTGTATTATTATTTATTTATAAATGATAAAAAGTAGTAGAAATTTACTTTAACAATTCAAAAATAAATTATGTAAATTATTTTCTAAATTTATTAAATCATATTATAAGATTAAAAGTACAGTATAGTTTATTGTTTTATTAATTATTTTTAAAATTTCACAAACTTTTAAAAAGAATAATTTAATATAATTTATTTATAATAATAAATTATACTATGTAGTCTACGATAAGGTATTTTAATACTTTCTAATATTCGGCTGAGAGTATTAAGCAGTTAAAAATTCTTNCTATATTTTAATTAATTAAAGAGATTTATCAATATAATCCCATTATTATGTTTAATATATAATAAAATTAATAAAGAAAAGAGAAACATTATACAGTAAAGACTTTTAAATTAGTTTTAGTTAATTTGCAACGATTTTTATATATATTTTTTGCATTTTTGCTTCTTTTAACAAGTAAATATTTACTCAATTTATTTTTATTAAATTCGTAGCAAACTAATAATCATAATACAATAATCTTTTTTTAATTTTAAGGTTGAAAAAGTTATTTTCTAACTTAGCTATAATTTTAATTACATTAAAAAAGAAAACAAATAAAATAAATAAATAAAAAGACGATAAAAATGAGAATTTAATTATATTTGAATTTTTCAAAAAATGTTTACTTGAGAATTAACTATATTAATTCTTATTTTAAAATTTTTTTAGAGTAGTATATACATATAAATGCCAAGTAATAATTAATAAAATACACAAATATATGGACTTTTTCTGAAAACTTTTTCTTAAAAAAAAACATAATTTTATAAAAAAAAAAGTTAGCAGTGTAATTTTTAGTTCAAGTAAAAAAAAAGCATTTATCAAAAAACTGAAACTGTATAATTTATTGTTCGTATTATTTTTAAAGATAGAAGTTAAAAAATACCAAAGGGCATATCCACTTCCAAAAAAGTTCTTTTTTTAATGAAGTCAAATCGGAAATGATCCTTTCCACACAAAACTAGATCATGGAAACGTCATTATTGCAAGTCACATGCTGCAGGGAATGATTTCTAGCAAAGAAATGACTTGCAAAAACTGTCACTTTTTGAATTAGAACCATATCCATTACTTTATGCTACGTCTTAGTAATAGATGCATTACAATACCTTTTTCAAAGCTGTCTTGTTTTTTTCATATGTTTAACCGATATTTTTCTTCGCTTATTAAATTTTTAAAATTATTATGCTATAATTTACAGAATATTAAACTATATTAATATAATGTATAAGAAATTTTCATAATGTGAATTTATATTAGAATAAAAAAAAATACTCAGTGCAAATAAAGGTCTGTAAGCAAAGATATACTGTAGATTGTGATTTGGCACAGGAACCATCATTAATCTCTGTTATCTACACTGGACATAGTGTCCAATTTGGAAAGTAGGATGATCAAGTTACCAGTTATAGTTTAAGTGAGTGTCGTTTCTATCTAATTTAATATAGTATATCTTGTCTTTCTTGCCTGTTATAATCCACACTATCGTGTTGCTTATTGATTAATATCTACTAATAATTTATAGTATATATATATGAAATTGTATACCTTATTATTAAATATATTTTGGGTGAAATTATAAGAGTAGTAGTAAAGGAATTCATTGATTTAATGAAATGGCAAATGAATTGGAAACTACATAACATACAACATGAAACTTGTAACATGAATATGCACATACTTTAAATTTTCCTTAATCGGATAAATTTAATATATTGGATTGTAATATTGCGGATGTCAATTTGTACTATTATATATTAAATTAATCCAGGAAATTAGTTAATATATCGAAGAGAAATTTACGTTTTACATATTAATATTTATACGATTTTCATATATAATTTTTCATTATAATATTACAAATTATTTATTTTCAACAATAAAAATGCTTTTAAAAATTCAAAAAATCAATGGATTTTCAAAAGTGAAAGTTTAAAAATTATTAACATTATTTTTTTTATAATGTTTACGAAATGGAAACTTTAAAAGATATTTAAGATAGTAACCCTCATCCCGATTTTCCAAGAGATTTATTCTTTTGCATCAAACTGTAATCTGAAACAAGCTGACACATTTTTTATAGAAAATATTAGAAGCGCTTGCATGTATTTTGTCGACAGTGAAATCAACTGAAAGCCATCAATCATCTACTTTAATTGTTTCGCCTAACATTCAATTGAATAGGAGCAGCTTTGCCTAAAGCGATCGTTATCCAATTGATCCATCAACGATGGGCGATGGTAAAGATCAGTTGCAACTAAGTGCACTTCTAAAGATAGTTAGAGGTCAACTGTTCCTCCATTAAACTCAGTTCTTGATATTGACTTAAGAAAGGCAGTAAAATTTCTATTCTAGAATTTCCGAAGAATAGCAATTTAGAATCATTAAGCTCTTTAAGAGAATAAATATTTATTCCATGAATAAACCCAGATTTTACATACTCTATCACAATTGCTAACGGTACATTAGCGAACGAGGTGTAAGCATATTCGGTTAATAAAAACAGCCTTTATCGCATTCTTATCGCAAGAGACACGATGTCTAAGGCGCAGATGTCTCTTCTACTTTACATCACACTTATCTAGAAACAGGGAAATAGCTTCGTTTATTGCGGTCGTGTTGGTAAAATAACAACCATAAAAGTCGAGAAGATAAGATTTTTTGACAGCTTGGACACTGACGTACAGACAACCTGATGAGAATGAACAACAGCGCTAAGTCAGAGACAGGTGTCCAAGCTTCATGCACTTCATCAAAATGTCTCCTGTAATTACCAGCAACTTATCTCTCCGCAGTCACGATTATCAATGCACAATTCTTTTCGGGTCACTACCAAAACGTGCTTGTTAAGCGAAAAACAACCTACACACCTGTTTAGTTTTCTTCATCCTTACCGAGTGTAATATGTTAATGGCCAAATATCCCAGGTCAAAGGTCATAAACAGGTTAGAGGTCCAAGACGCGACCTTTTGCAGGAAGAGAAAAATCTGATAACATCATGAAGGAATTCGTGGTTCAAATTTAACTGAAATTCTCTATAATGTTTATTATTATCACAATTGTTATTGTTTTGTTCTAATGCTTTTATTTCAAAACAAATCTTTTGGCACAAGTCCCTTTAACGAAGAAATTGCAATAAAAGAATCTACAATAAACATTTTTAATAATAATTATTTTTATAAAAACAATAAATAATTTTAAATTTGCTTCTAAACAAAAATGTCTACAAATTTTCAAAGAATTCCAATTACTTTTAAGACATTTTTAAACGACTTAATTAAAAATATTTTTCTATCACAAGTTTTTTTAAATTTAACACCGTAAATTCATTTATTCAAATAAATGCTCAAAAGACAAAAAAAAATTTAAGAATTAAAATTATTCGATAAGAAAAATGTGCTAGACTTTCATAATGCGTTTCTGCAACCCTAGCAAATAATGGGAAGGGGAGAATTTATAGAAAGAGTTAATGCATTATATACTGATGGGAAGAAGATCTGTGTAGTTTTTCTTTATAAAGAAACAAAAATTAATTGTTATCACTTTAAAGTTTGGTCGTGAGCAATTTTTTTACGTAATATATCTTTTACAGTTAGTCACTTCATTTTTCTTTCATGGAAAATAAATTGCATTTTTAAATGATATAACGATTTACAATTATTTTTTAAAATAAATAAATCATGTTATTAAATATATTATATTATCTTATTTTAATAAATTTAACACATCATCTTGTATGATATTATTAGAATTTTTAAATCCTTATGCATATATTTATTTTCAAATTATAACTTTATTGTTATATTATTTTCAATTTTTTTTTCTCAAAAACTAAATTATAAAAAAGGATATTTTCGCTGGAAGTGCACTTAGTAAAATTGAAATTTTGGCCAAATGAAAAGACAAAGAAAGTGGAAATGGTCTAGTCTTGTTGTTCTGTTAACAAACATAAAGCATTTTTATTTTTAAATTTCAAAATAATATTAAAACAATAACAATGAAAATTCTTATAAACATACGCTATTATTATTATTATTATTATTATTATTATTATTATTATCATTATTCCCACAAATAAATTATATTTGAAATTCCTAAAAAATATATTTTTTAAGTTAAAAAATTTGAAATATATTTTTATAATATACTTCAGCATAAGTTCTTAAATTTTTTAAAAGTGATGTGTTGGATATTTTATGTGTTTTTGTTATATAGCTATAGGAAAAACATCATCCATGAGTATAACTTTTCACTAAATTATAATTGTCAAAAATATCTTTGACATCATTGCAAACTTATTTTGTCATCTTTTATGCAAATTCTATACAGAAATCTAGAAACTTAATAGGAGAAACGAATTTTAATAAAGAAAATTAAAATACTAGGTACAGTTTTAATTAATATATTTTTAGAAACATCTTTTAATATGATAAATTTTATGCAGTTAATCAAGGAAAATACATATTGAAAATGGAATAATTACGAAATATTTCATTAAAGTTAACTTGCTGACAAATCGATCTAATGAGAACTACGGCGACTTCAATAGTAAATTGTCTGTCACTTTGTAATTTAGTTTCTTGATAGAATAGAATGAACAACACTTTCTTAGCGAGGAATGCCTGTGTCAATTCAATCTAATTTTCTAGATTATAACAACGTATAAGCCTTCATCATAAGAAAAATTCAACAGAGAAATCAAAATAGCGAATAAAATAAATAATATTTTTATACTGGAAAAAATCTTGTAGAAAAACATAATAATTTATCAAAACAAACACGAATTTCTATTATTTATTCAAACCTGTGATGATGTACACTTTCACCGCAGTGACAATCAATTTCCTTTCTTAATTTAAACATTATATTAATCTTATATTGTTCATTAAGGCAAGTAAATGTATTTTTTCTTATACTTGAAAACTTTTACTAATACAATAATTTAAGTGCTTTTTATGATAAAAAAATTATGATATATTTTTAAAATATTAAACATTTTTGACAAAATCAGAGTATGAAACAAGATAATTGAATATAATAAGAAAATGCTATGAGAGAATTTTGTTTATCTCTTAGCCCAGTTACAATATGGATGTTCTTTTCATCATGACTTCCCATCCTATTTTTCCTTCATGTATAATTCAGCAGCCGTCCCCTTTTTATCTCTGTCTTGTGCCTTCTAGATATTGATTCTGCTCGCAAATTTATCATCTCTCTCGTTTTTCTTACTCTTTTCATTTGATTCTTACCTTAAAGACTTCGTATCTCCAGGTCATTTTAACTCTTTGAAAAATATTCTTTAATTAAAAACAATGTACAAAATATGTGCAGAGGAGATTAAATATTCTCATATAATAAGTGCGTACGCATGCATTTTTTTCTTTTAATTTTTTTTTTTCAACTTTCACAAATATTAAATTTTCCTACGAAAATAAATCAATAAATGTTTTTTTTGCAAATAATTAATCAAAATTGCGAATTTTAAAATATTTTAATTAAGTTTTATAACATTTTTTATCGTGTATATAAAGTATAGAACTAAAATATTGATTTTAATTATATTAATTTAAATTTTCAATAAAATTAAGTACTAATGATAATATTAATTTCTATACGAGATGTAATTTTTTGTCTCTATAATATTCCCATCGAAAATTAAACTGGTTAACTGGTGATGTTGATAAAAAAATAAAATAAAATTTCGAAATGCCACACTGCCCAGTCTTGTATATAAAAAGATTTACATTTAAATAACATAATTATACCTTATCTGTTCCTTATGGTGTGGAATTCATTAAAATAAAATAGATCATTGAATAATTTATTAGAAATTTTATTCTGAAGTTATTCTATTTAAATAAAGAAATTTAAGATAGTGCAAATAAATAGGATTAAAACAAATACTTTCAGAACTCTGAAAAGATAAAGTTATCTCTTATTATTTTCTAAGTCGTCTAATAAGTAAATTCTTGATCTGTTTCTCAAATATCTTTAGTTAAATAAATATATTTTTTTCTTTAATTTTTAAGAGATTTTAAGTCATTTTTGTTAAATTAAACATGCCTAAGGTCATATAGATAATTTGCTTATAAAGTAATTAAAAAGAATTGAATTTATCTTAACTTTATCAGAAAAACAATGTTTGCAAAATTAAGTTTAAATTTAGAAAAAGGAAAAAACTTTTAGAGAATAAAAGAAGGATAATCTCGAAAAAAAGGATTGAAATTTCTAGGTATTTTTTTTTTATCAGCTAATCAAAACAACCAGAAAGTGATCGAAGATGCATCGATGTGAACACGAATAAACGACACATTGATTAATGAGAAATCGAATAATCGTCACATTTATTATATTAAATATTTAAATATATTGATATTTTAGCGTATTCTATTCAAAGGTCTTTTAAATGCAATTTTATTTTAATTTTTAAAAAAATGTAATTTGATAACTACAAAACTCTAATATTCACTAATTTAACTAAAAAGCTTTTAACTCTCTTATTATTTTTTAATAAAATGAATTCATTTTATTAAAAATTTTATTAAAATAATTTAAGTCATTTTTAAGTTAGAGAGCTCGTCTATTAAACTTTAACATAAGAAATTGGAAGAAGAAAAAGAAAAATAGAATTAAATTTTATTACATTTTTAGTAAATTGTAAGTATTAGGAAAGTATTTTAAATTATTTCTATGAGAAAAATTCGATTTTTTTCTGATTTATTCACATCATTTTCAGTAAATCTGAAGATTTAAAGAACGGCGTTGATAGGTAAAATTTTATATCTTTAGAGGATGCAGAGTATTGCAATCCAAGTCACGTCAATCAGCGGTCAACTATCCTTCCCATCTAGCCTTGCTTGACTCAATCCAAGTCCGGATCTAGTTGAAAATTGGAGGTGACAGTCTCCTGCACTCGGCAGAAGTTAGAGAAGTGTAAAGATCAACAAGATGAGTAAATTTAATTCTCTTCCAAGTATTTAAAATTAGAAGGGACAGCTTCATTTCACTATAAAGTAAAAACGAATTTCTGATACCAAATAACATTTGAATGATCTTGAGGTAAATATTTATCGAGTGATATATTGTTTTTTTCATAAATTAAATTATATAAAGGAATTTAGTCAGAAAGATTATGTGATGAAATTGGATAAAAAATAATAAAATTATTAACTTTTATTCGTTATTTTTATATCTACTGTATTAATAATTATTATAGTAAAGTTTAACCGGGCTAATTAACAGGTTAATAAAAGGATATGCTTATATTCATTAATCATAAAAAAAATTTTGTAAATTACGTAAAGGTCATTCTTACCTGCTTACATAGATATATTAATAATAGAAAAATATTCCAAAATAAAATTTATCATAAAAGGCAACTGTTCCTGACATTGTAATAAACCGACTGCGAAATGATCATTTGACATTGTAGACTTAGTAACGGGTGGGGAATTTCCTCCTAAAGGAGAACTAACCAATCATATACTTTATAAACCGTACTACTCCTGACCTGTTATAGTGTCGAGACCTGAGGCGGAAACATTGGTAAATACAGCACACGTCACTTTAAAAGAAATTATAGACCCCCAAAATAATAATATTCTAATGAAAGGGAGAGATACAAAGGTCACACGATGGCTTCACGCTTTGTTAGTAAAGATGTAATTATCTCACGATTTAGTATTCTGTTTGGTAAGATAAATAACTCAATACAGCGATTGGTAAGATATATTCGCAGAAATAGCTTTATTACAATAATTCATAAATTTTAATAGAGTTTGAAAACATTTTGAATGGTATTTTTCTCAATTGATCCTACGTATCAGAAACGTCGGATCCGATAGAAAAAATAAAAATTCGAAAATCATCTTGGCGACGAATTCAATTTATAAAATAGACTATAAAAGAAGCGAGCAACAATTAATTAGTAAATAGTATTAAATTAATAAGTTTTACTTTTCGTATTCACGTAGAGTATGCTCTTAATTATTCCACGAAATTTCCATGCGTGTAACCATTAAAATTAATTGTGATACAGGTATAAAAGTGATTACCTGGCATAGATGTGCCAATTTAATTTGCCTCTTATAATTTGTGACATGATGAAGGAAAATTTATCATCAGTGACAAATCTGTGCAGGTGATATTTAATGCGAACCTCTACGAAAGTAGTCGCAGTTCATCATGTTCGACGAGTAAATAATTTCGTCTACATGTGGCGTGATACATGGCAATTATCGTTGTTCTTTGTATCATTTGTAAAATATATTCGTAATCGTCGATTCCATTAGTACAGCAATGAGCTCTGTGATTAAGAGAATTATATTATCCAATAGAAGTTGTAATTACATCTTGTGTCAAGTCAACATCACGACTTAGTTTTAAATGGACGAAATGTCAAAAGACTCATTTTTCTCGAGAATGAGTTATAAAAAGTATTTAAATATTTTATTCTTGACAAAGATAATATGAAATATCTATGATTTATTCAAATAATTCGCTTAAAAAATGAATAAAAAATTAAAGAGCGAAACAAAAATGTCGATTTTTAAAAGAAGCAGATGATGCAGTCCGGACGGATTTGAGAAATTCCCTTTGTTTGACAAATAGCTGTTAGTAAGGTATAAATTTACAAATATAATTTCGAATAAAATTCTCGGCAAAAGCTTTCTTATTATCATATCCGTTATGACACAGACTTTTTGATCAATTTATTCAACAAATATGTATTCATCTTTGAAGAAAGAATATGTTGATTTATTACATTGATTTGACGTAGGATGCTTCTCATCAATCATGTATACACTACATTAATAGCTAAAATGTTTTTATGTTTATACAAATATATGTTTTAAAATAAATAAGGATAAAAAATTGTAATACGTAGAAATGTCATAGCGGGAGATTATACGCCGAAAATCTAATATAAATACCATTGAACTGTTAAAAGAAACAAAAATTGAACGTGAAATGTTGCATTTGTAAAAAACAAAAATGTCTTTAATATTTCTATTTTTAATAAAATAATTAATTTAATTATTTTTTATTTTATCTATTATTCAGATAATTATCAAAATTAGTTCAATAAGTTAAGATTTATTAAAATTAAAATCACTCAGGTTACATGAAAGAAATTTTTCAACAATGGTTCATTATTTTCCCAATAAGTTCTATAACTTCATTATTTCCTGTAGTCGTGCATAAAAAATTCACTTGAAATGTTACAAGAGTAGCATTGAATAGAAGAAAAACACGCTATGAAATTACTTTTTAGTTATTTTCATATCACAAAAGAAATCCATTCAAGCCAGATGAGAAGTCAACATCAAATGTAATTTGGTTTCCTTGTCGTCTTGATGTTCCTTTCCTTTCTTTACACTGGAAAATTGTAAAATATTCACACATCACTTAACATTAAGTAAGTAACTTCAGGTTGAAAATGACTTTAATATAAAAGTGAGACAATTTTTATGTATAAGGTATAAACCTCCCCGCTTTCAGGACACGTAATGCAACAACAAACGTCATCCTGATATTATACCTTTATCAGTTATAAGAAAGCATGCATATTTAAATAGCTTGTGCAACTTTTCACTAAATAATAAAACTTAAAATGGCACATCGAAGAAACAAGTTAGTTCGACACAAGTAGAATGTAAACTTCTTCGCGACGTATATCGGCTAATTTAAAAAAAGCGAATCAACTTTTCAATATTTGTCTCTAGTAAGCCTTACAGACTAATAAACTATATTTATCATATGAAAAATTCTTTCATGGAAGATTATATAGTGTCAAATCGTTAAAATTATGATAATTTAAACATATATATTACCTTGACAGATTATCACAGACATTTTTGATGGAACAGATAAGTTTACTGATCTGCTCCACTCTTCAATTTATTTATAACCATAATATTATGCTGTCTTGTGCACATTTTTCCATAAGAATATTTTCTATAATTTATTATTTAAACATAAACGATAGGGAAAAAAATTGTAAATATTATTTAAAGAGATTTCTTTCCTTACGAATTTCTCATAAGGTATTTTAATGTAATCACAAATTCTAATATTTCTTATGAAATCAATTTTAATGGCACTATAAATTTATAACTAAAGTTTTTATTTGAAGCAATTTTTTAAAGAATTGTGCTGATATCTAACTGGAATGTTGTCTTAATAGCTCTCATTTATCAGAAATGAAGAGTGTTTCCTATTTCTAAAGCTTCTTTAGGAATATAAATAGTTTGATGTTTGCTTCTTGAAAAATTAATATTTGACTTCATATTACCAAGCAGATCATTAATTTAAAACAAAGAAAAAACACTAAAAGCTTACAAGAAAGCTTATCTGTATCTACATTTTGTATTTTAAATGTAAAAAGAAGAAATTAAAAAATTTCATTTTCTATTTTTAATAATAATAGTATTATAAATTACGTATTAATGGATAATTTATGACATTTTTAAAAGAATATAAGTTCAAATACGATACAAGATATTTTTTATTAATTTTATATTAGAAAAATATTAATATATATTATTAGTTTGATAATATATATAATTTTCTTGTCGTAATTTATATCAGAATTAATTATTTAAATTTTGATTTTTTTATTCGTTTTATATTTAAAAATAAATACTTGAATACGCTTTCCAAATACACGCACACATAATATACTGTATATGTAAGTGTAGGAAATTAAATTTTTAATATTTAAAAGGGACAAATATAACACACCAACATAGAATTTTTAACGATTTTATAAATAAACAAATCTAATAATGAGATTGAGATAAAAATTTTAGGTTAATAATCTATTCTATCACATATTTATAGCACGTATAATGGACTTGGAAAAAATAATTTTTAACATTAATAAAGTATTTTGTTAAGATGGTTAAGCTAATTCACGAAAAGTATGTTTATTTTCTACTATAAAAAATATATTTTGTTTTTAGGCTTCTTTTTTTTCGGCAATATTATTAATTTATTATCCATAATTATCTTAATTTGAGAGTTTGTAATCATGCTGTAACAGCATAATATTATTACAAGAGAAACGAATCGATAACAGAGAAATTTATCGATATTTGACTATCTTAACATTGAATTTTCTTTCAATATAAAAAGTGTATATATGTAAAAATCTCTATTTAATAATAAATAAATAAAAAAAATTGAAAAAGCATTATTTAATTTTTTTTCTATTCATTTTTCCTTCTTTTTTTCCTGGAGGGTTTCTCTTCACTTTATTATCTTTTAAAACCGTTTTATTTCTGTTTAGCAAAACGATCAACGATTTTTAGTTTGCGTGACATACATTACAAAACACAATATCAGTTGGAAGACGCACTTTTGGTGTGAGACCACAACTTGCTGCTTTCCCATCTAACTGGCCGATTGGAATGCTGGGTGGAACATTGCTGGGTCAGCTATTAATCATAGTCGAAAGAATCTGTCACATTCACTGATTAAATTGTAATCCTTTGCAGCGTAACGTGGACCTACTATGTAATTTAATTTCTATTTTTCAATACGACAAATTCCGGTCGTAGTTTAGAAGAAGTTTCCTTTTATACGCCTATAGTTGAGGTGTGTTTCTGACACCCTCCACCCTCTTCAAATTCATTTACTGTTTTCCACTATCGAACATATACAACCGAAGATATAATGATAGTTTCACTTCAGCATAGTTCGATATTACCACTGAGATCCATTATTTCTACGTTGTAGCGAGATGAATAGATAATCCTGTATTCATTTTAGATGGCATCGTGTAACATGTACTCTATTGTAATGTACGAGATGCCTTTGATATACGGTAAACTTACTATGTTAATATCCTAGTATATGAACGAATTGTCTCTTTGTTTCTGCATTTGTATATAAAACTGTTTAGCACGTTTGAGGTGTTAACTATTCCTATGGTTTGAACGGATCGATCTGGGAGTAAAACGAATTTA
This sequence comes from Centruroides sculpturatus, assembly GCF_000671375.1. Lineage (NCBI taxonomy): Eukaryota > Metazoa > Arthropoda > Arachnida > Scorpiones > Buthidae > Centruroides > Centruroides sculpturatus. The sequence continues at coordinate 399,193 of NW_019384847.1, forward strand.
GGTGTGGTTGATGATAGAACCATTATGAATTCTAAACATGGAACTTGTTTGCTGAAGTCAGACGTGAAATCGGTATATATAGAGTCATTTATGTTGTTGCAATATATATAAATATATCCGAAGATAATCCTCACATAATATTTGGATTATAAATTATATTATTTTTTATTAATTACTTTTAGGTTTTTTTGCGATATAAAATTATAACAAAATTACTTTAAATTTAGTTAGAGCGAAAGAAGAGATAAATGCCAGAAAACATTATCATTTATTGCAAGCAAATTTATGAGTCTAGTGGAAATTGCACTTGCTAATAATTTCAGTGTCTAGTTGTATTAATCCATGCATATGTTACTTAACGAATGAGCAATAACGATTACGTATAGCGGTTGACATGTCATTGATGCAATTGACTGAATCTTAAACTCCATTACTTATGAGAAATTCGTAATCAACAGTAAATATATTACAGAATAAATGTTTTATTCCATTAAACAAGTTTCTATATCAATAAAAAAAAAATATTTTCTTCTTCTCTTATCGATAGCAAGAATTATTGTTTTCTATCTCCAGACACTTTAATGATAATAATTCGTAAGGAAAGATAATTCCTAACTTCGTGAGCCAGAGATTTAGTATTATCTGAACTTAATCAAATTATAGTTGTCATAACATTTCATGAGAGATAAGGTAAGAAACTATAGGACTAAAATTCTTTTTATATTAAAATAATGCATCGAAACACATCGAATAATGTATTTATTTAAAAACATTATTGTTTAATTCATCGAATGAGCAATAAATTAGATAAATTACTTCATCTTGTTTTGCTTACTTGATCAATATTAGTAGTTAGAAAGAAATTAAATGGCTTGATTTAACTTAAATTAAATCGTTTTTAATGGTATTGGCTTACATAGTAATTTTATGCTATTTTAATATGAAAAAGAAATAGATTTTAATTAATTTAAATTAGGAGTTTAGGTTTGAAACTTTAAAAAATACTGGACAGTGCTAGTAATAAAACCAGAAAAACGTTTCTATCAAAAAGTCGATACGTTGTTGAAAATGTTAAATCAAATAAAAATAAAAACAGATTGCCAACCGTAAGATGTTCCTTGGGAAATGAAAAAAATATATTTTTTTCAAAATATTTTGAAGAGGCATTATTTTTATTACTTCAGTGCTGTATAATTTTTTTTTAAACATACAACAGATATTTTAAAACAAACAAATATAAATTATTTATATGTGATGATAAAAATGTTCCCATTTATATCTCTGAAACTACTCTTAATGACCAACAGACATACAGGTGCCAAGCTACACAAGCCAACTGTTATTTCCTCAATAGTCGTAATGATTCCCCATGGAGGTTACTCTGACAAAGACATTGGTCATTGCTGACTAACTTGCCATGACAAATGGTTATTTTATAGCTTTGTGTAAAAAGCGACGAATTCTTCTATTCCTTGCAGCAGGATGAGAAACGTGAAGGATATCCTCTAGTCGCTTGAATGAAACTTCTTGTTCTTGTCAAAAGGAAATTACCTACTTTGGATAAACAATTTCCTAGTAAAATGATGTGAATTTATAGTCTGTAGGTTGGCTGACTGCCAGATTGTTGCTCGCAGATGGGAACTCCTTTTAGAAATGAAGTCACGTAATTATGAAAGTTTATATCGTAAGTTATCGGATTTTAAAAGTATTTGTTAGATGTATAAAGATAATCTGCCTCTTTTAGCTTCACCTTGTACATTAAATACGGCTTTTATCGACAATTATGTGTAGATGCCTTAAAGTTTCAAGAACACACGCTCAAGTTTTATGTTTTAACATTTACTGCAATTTTATAGAAATGGATAAGGTTAAATTCCTTTCTTTCTGTTCGTTATATTAACTGTGTTGCGAATCATAGCGATTTATGCTTATATTTGATATATTAAAGAAAAAAGTTCCATCAAAATGTCTTACAACAAAGAAAAAACTTATTAAGTTTTACTTATGTAAATTTTGCAGTTTTGAAGTTAAAAGTGTTATAAAATTAATCATTATTGCAACTATAAATCCCTATTTACAAGTAACATATGAGGTGAATGTGTAAGAGAAAGTAAATCACATTGCAAACATTCGATATCTTTTGATTCATAATTCATTGAGACAAGTTGGATGGAGAGAGCCTGTTAATTACCATTCTAAGAAAGATAAATGACATCGGTCAACGAAGTCTCTTAAAACAACTGCAATCCTAGAATAAGAAATTCGATCGTATAGCTGAAATCGCAAGTGAAAGCCTGAAGTTGAAATATGTTCTGGTACAGAACAGTCATTAAGGAGTATAGAGCGACAAGATTTTTTCTTCACTTTCCCTATTTTGAAGGTGATGAAAAAGAAGAGATTATTAGAAAAGGAAGAAAAGGAAGTACTTTATCTTCATGTTAAAGAGAAGTAGACTTAAAGGAGACTTAAACGCATTCAAATTTTTATTGTAATTTATATTATTAAGACAGTTAGTAGATTACTTGGAACAAATTTAACTCGATAATTACGCATTTGCAATTTCAAGAAATTAAATAGGTATTTTTTGAAACGTTGAAGGAATGCAAGAAATGACATTTCAACTTCTACGGATATTTTGTGCAGGGAAATCTGTACAGTTTGGTATTATTAAATTGAAAATAAAATTTTATAATAAGATCATTAAATAAAAGATACTTTCTAGAATCTTGATAAATGACTTAATCATAGAGGCAATTCTATATGTCTGTCAGATAACAATTATGAAGTTCTCCCGTTAAGAGAACCCTTGTTAATAATGTTAATGAGCTGCATCTCTTCTCGCCTTTAATTAATTATACGAAAAACCTTTTAATGGAAATAAAGCTATCTATACATTTGGGAATTATTTAATTTTAATGTATTAAATNAGTTATCCGGAGTGCCGGGTTATCGAGAGCCGAGTTTTCGAGGTTCTACTGTATCGCCGTTTTGAAGATGTTTTCACTTGAGATTGTACATAGTCTTTGTTTTACATACCCCACAAAAGTTGAAAATTTTATCTGTCGAATAGCGATTTTAATTATATTAATTTAAATTTTCAATAAAATTAAGTACTAATGATAATATTAATTTCTATACGAGATGTAATTTTTTGTCTCTATAATATTCCCATCGAAAATTAAACTGGTTAACTGGTGATGTTGATAAAAAAATAAAATAAAATTTCGAAATGCCACACTGCCCAGTCTTGTATATAAAAAGATTTACATTTAAATAACATAATTATACCTTATCTGTTCCTTATGGTGTGGAATTCATTAAAATAAAATAGATCATTGAATAATTTATTAGAAATTTTATTCTGAAGTTATTCTATTTAAATAAAGAAATTTAAGATAGTGCAAATAAATAGGATTAAAACAAATACTTTCAGAACTCTGAAAAGATAAAGTTATCTCTTATTATTTTCTAAGTCGTCTAATAAGTAAATTCTTGATCTGTTTCTCAAATATCTTTAGTTAAATAAATATATTTTTTTCTTTAATTTTTAAGAGATTTTAAGTCATTTTTGTTAAATTAAACATGCCTAAGGTCATATAGATAATTTGCTTATAAAGTAATTAAAAAGAATTGAATTTATCTTAACTTTATCAGAAAAACAATGTTTGCAAAATTAAGTTTAAATTTAGAAAAAGGAAAAAACTTTTAGAGAATAAAAGAAGGATAATCTCGAAAAAAAGGATTGAAATTTCTAGGTATTTTTTTTTTATCAGCTAATCAAAACAACCAGAAAGTGATCGAAGATGCATCGATGTGAACACGAATAAACGACACATTGATTAATGAGAAATCGAATAATCGTCACATTTATTATATTAAATTAATACAGAAGAATTAATTTTGAATATTTTTATATATTTAAAAAAATCTAAATCATCTATTTTATTTTTATACTTTCGAAATATAACTTTATGTAAACGAGAAGGAATGGAATTTGTATAAAAAATGCTATAGCAAGAACTATCTGCGTTAACTGAATATCTGTAAAAGATCCATAAAAATACACTATCACTATAATGAGTTTAAAGCCTATAATGAATGCTTAATAAAGAAAAGTTCTGATTTTTTAAAAAGGCGAACGTAGAATGGCTTGTCTCTGTTATGTTGTATGCCTTGAAATTTGTTCCGAGCTCACAGTTGACATCATTCACTTATTGATAATCAATACAAGTTGTAAACTAGAATCCATGTCAACATTCCTTGACACTCATTGGTTTGCTACTAGGGTTAAACAGAACATTCTCTTGTCCGCTCACGTTTCTATTCAAACCATTGAACACAGAATAATATTAGCGAAGTAATTTCCAACTATACATTTGTGCGCAACATTCCCTTTGTTAAACTGTCGCCTTTCGGCAGTTAAGTGAGTTGTTGTGGAATGAGAGGGGAGACATATTGTATCTCTGAAGATTGCTATATTCCCTCGTGGCTATAGACTCCTATACAATAGAAACTAGTAAAGTAAGTTTACCGAACAAACCCTATTCAGTTAAAAGTGATTTTCACCTCTATTTAGATTTTATTGAAGGAACACTGAAGAACAAATTGAGTTTGATTGTAACGATTATTATTTTTTATTTAGTTTGACCTTTTTAATATAGATTTAACGATCTAAAGTGTTATTTAAACATTTACTTCAAATATTAGGAGAAGCGCTGTATAAAGATAATTAAAAATCCCGTATTTTCTCTGTGTAAGTAACTTATTAAAATGTCAATCATTCGACTTGAAAACTTAATTTAATTGCCTTATATTCTATATATAGAAACAGTTTCGAGTTAGAGAAAAATTACAATGTTAAATTAATGCATGTTTTGGAGAGAAAATAATGCTACTCTGTACTTTCCCTTCATTTTCACTTTGTTATGATGGAAAAATGGGCGAGGTCGAACGAATATAATCATGATCCCATCCTCATTATGTTATTATCCGACTTCCTTAGGGTATTGGAAATTTGAAAAATTTGGATATTAAAATAAGTATTTGTTACATAATATTATTATTTGTTATTTCATGTAAGGACACTTAAATAAATTATTCAATTTTTAGATATAAATAATAATTAAAAACCTGTTACTGCAGAACGAAAATTAAAACTATTTAGCCTCATACATTATTTAAATATTAATATTATAATTATATTTTTACATAATTTTACTTTTTATACATCGCTATACGTAAGAATATCTATGTAAAGTTGGATATAAATTGCATAAGTAGACAGAACACTCGCCGCATGCAAAAAAGAAATTTATTCAATCTTAAGAGAGCTTTACTCTTTAATAAGTAAAAGATATACAGTTATTACAAATATAAATTAAATATTTATATTTAATTAAATTACATAAATATAAT
>NW_019384847.1:405959-420963 GCF_000671375.1 Centruroides sculpturatus
TTTTTTTGTTGTTGTTGTATGCAGTTTCCAGCAAACTTTAATTAATTTTTTTCTATTTGTGAAAATTTCTACGTTATTTAAAGGTAATTTTTATTATAGGCCTATAGACCTAACACAGCATTATTAATATGATTTTGGAGGTTACAAAACTTTAAAATTACTTTAAAAAATGGAAAATAATTATATCATTTGATTTCAAGATATTTTGTATACCTTAAAAATAATTAATTCTATCCCGGGATTTCCCGGGATCCCGGGAAACAGTTCACTTTTATCCCGGGATCCCGGGACAAGCAAAATACCGGGAAATGAGAAACCCTAGTATAGAACAATAGTTTCGAATAACTCGATCAAAAAATGAATTGTATGCGGTTCTTTATACAACTTTTCATACAGCAAATACAATGAAATATCATTATATTTAAGAGCTTTGAGATAATTAACATTATAATTTTATTCAATATTATTTAAATTTAATTGTTTAATCTTTATACTGACAATCTATACAATTTCTTTTAGTAAGAAGAATAGTCTGTCTCCCTTTCAATAAACTTCTCAACTGTCAGAAATAAATTCATTTTTTGGCCATCAAAATACGAATTAAAATTCAGAAAACTAGGACATGGATATTTAATTAAAATTAAAAATATATATATTTATAATTAATTAATTAATTGATACGTAACATTTGCTATATGTTGTTTTTGTTTAGGAAAACTGAAAAAGTCTAGTTCAGATTTTCTTTTTCTTCCTACATATTCGAATAAATTATCAGTAACTGTATTAAATATTATAAAAATTCGATGAAGGATAGAATATGAGTGTTCCTTCTCTTTCTGTAAACATATTTTCCTCTGCTACAAATCATTAAAAAATTATCTTTATGTTTTATTTTAGAATTTTTAATTAACTAATTAATTTTAAGTTTAATTTATTTTTAAATTCGAATTAATTATGGATAAAGTTACAACCAATAAATTATTTAAACATAATTTAAAGAAAATTTATTTCTAGTTTTTAAAAATAGAGAAATAAGATTTTAAAAAAAACATTAAAAATATACTTCAAGAAAAGAAGAATAATTATTGTTACCATACATTTGACAAATATCAAATTCCTGAGACAAATAATAAGATATTAATAGCTGAAATCTTAATAAATCAGAGAAAAGTTTTTTTTTTTATATCGAGAGATTAATCGTTACAAAATTTTCATGCAATTTTATAAGAATTATGAAGAAAAATGTATTTCAAAATTTCACAAGCATTTAGGAATTTACAATATTAAAAAAATATTTAACAAATATGATGTCTTTAAAAGAATGTAAGATTATGGATAAATTTTTCCATACTATAAGATTATTTTTTTGTAAGAAATTAAACTTTACCTAATAGTTTGAATAATTTGATTTAGAGCAATTTGAGGAATGTAAAGAATACGATTTAAGAAAATAAATAATTGAATGTAAAAAGTAAAAGAATATTTAACTTGATGTCGAATATATTTTGATATTTTAAATCCAATTAACTTTGTTTTCATAATTTAGTTTGTTTTGAAGTAAATAATTACCACAGATTTGTCCGAGAAGATCGGTGTTTGACAATTCTAGCAATTAATTCAGTATCAGTCATTAATTAGCCATTAATGCATTATCAGCTCAAAAAAATGTAGTTTGGAAAAGTTAACTCGCTTCTCTCTGGATACATTATTAAACGTTCTTACAAAGAAACAATGAACTTTTTTCGGTATTATTTAAATGGATATTTTCTGAACAAAAATAAATAATTATAAATTAATTTGACAAGCAAATCAAATAACTGAAATTATTTATTTAGATTTCTTAATTAAATTTTTATAAAAATTCAGTATATTAAAAAAAGAGAAGAAAATAAATATGACTTCTAAATAAATAATTAAAAACATTAAATTTATGTATGACAAGATATTTTCTCAAAAAATGTACTAGACTATTTTAAAATCTGTGTTTTCAAGACAGAATGTAGATAAGGCAAGAGTTCTAAAGAGCATTTCTTCTCACATAAATGAGATATGAAAGATCTATATTTCCGATTGTCAATTTTAAAAGATAGAATAATACTAGTGAAAAAATTTAAGAAAATTGGGTTAAGATTTACATCGGGGAAATTTTCTGTTAGATAAAAGACCTGTATATTTAAATTTAATCAACTTATAATTCCGAGTTAAGCTAATGAAAAGACATCGATAATCACTTGAAATTGTAATTTGAAAAAAGTTAGGATTATAATTTAATGAAATTTTATGTGCCAGTTGTCATTGCTTTACATTGCAATAATTCAAAATTAATTAAATGAAATTAGAGATATCGATGAGATAATAAAATGCATTGTTAATATGTTGAAAAGAATTATACTACGTTATAAATTTTCTTCAATTTTTTAATAGTTAATATCAAATAAAATTAAGATTTGACTAGTTTCTGCATTGGTTTAAAATCGGAAATTGTGTAAAATATTTTAGAATATTTAATTAAATAATTTAAATAATATTATAAAAAACTATCTGTCTTGGTATATTCGATATAACTCTATGCCAATAATTCCTTTATAGGGAAGAAGAATAGTTACTTTTTAGTCTGTTTACATTCTAAGCAAAGAATTTTTTTTTAGTTTTTAACTGTCTTGTTTAGTTGGAATTGAATTTAGAATAAACTATATATTGATTACTTTATTTTAAGTTTAATTCCTAGTAGCCTACTCATCATTATCAAGAGCTTCCATAAATTGTTTGCATATGTTGAATTTTCTTGTAAATAAAAATTATCATCTAGTATAGATGAAAAGAGACGATATAGATTTTTCGTATAAAAGAAAAATAATTTCTTAGATTTAAAATTCAAAAGTAAATTTAACTCATATTTATAAATTAACATATCTTACGAGAACTAATCTTCTCTTGGTAATAAAAAGTTATATGGAATTCACTTCATTTTTTTATTTTATATGATCCTTGTATGTTTTTAGAATATTATAATTAAGAAATTAACAATAAAAGAAATTTATTTCAATTTTTCAGACTACAACAGAATATATTGGCATCTTATTAATATGCTTTTAAAGTATTTAAAGTTTATATTATATTAAATGCATATTAGCATATATTTAAATAAATATGTTATAATGAATAAATTTAAATTACTAAAGTGACTATCACTGTATTTACTTTAAATATTTATATATAATTTTGTATATATCAACTTAAGTAGATTATCATAAATATTGAAGTACAAAATTATATAAAATTAAAATTGTGTATCTAAATAAAAATGTAAATACTGTATATAAAAGATCGAAAAAGTTATTTACTTTAAAAATATATATATTTAATATAGTTTATATGAGAAATATTCATTTCTATTATTGATTACATCAGTAAAGATGAATTCAGCTTCACGGGAAATGAAACGAATGAAAAATATTATGTGTTACTGAATCAATTTCTGAGGCACCAAATTTTTGAAAAGAAAATTAATTCACTAGGCCAATGAAACAGACCATTGTCGTTCAAAATGAAGATGGTCGTGAGAATAGATTATAGAAAGAGTCAACATCTCAAGTTTACAATTGAATTCTGAGAAGTTCGAATAACTAAAGAAAAATTTTATTTGATTTTTGCTACGGTAATAAATGTTTCACAATGATATAATTATTCATATATTAAAAATAATATTATATTTAAGAATAAAAGGTGAGTGGATTAAAAATTGTCTGTTTTTTTATTGTTAAAGTTAGAGATTGTAAGTATTTTCTGTTTCTCTGTTGTTTTATTATCATAGAGATTTTCTTTGAATTTATTCTGTTTGGTTATGATTCTAAGAATTATTCGGAATAAAAAATTTTATGGAACTGTAAAAAATTCAGGACTGAAAGGATCCTTATTAATTGAGCTATATCTCTAAAACACGTCAATGAAATTAGATCATTATATGTAGACAATAGGTAAATTAATTATCATTAATTTATCTATTATGATAGTATATTTATATGTTATAGTCAATAAATAGGTCTACTCAATGTCAATTAAATGTAGTAATGTAGCACAAGTAGCAATAAGTGATTATAATTATACTGTATATTTATATCGGCGATTGGGTAGACGAAGCGATTGGGTAGACTAAGCATCAACCGAGAGGGTTTTGATTCTGGATTGGCTTAGATATAGCTCGTGGCTGAATTGATCCTTCCTTATTATCACGTGTCCATTATGGGCTATTCAAAATATGTGATAGATAAGAAAAAAAATGCCTCTCATGCCTACAGATTGAAAAGTGTTAAAATTAAGGCAAGAAATAATTAATTATTCTTTTGAATGCAAATTTATCATTATTTGTTAAATAATTTATCTATCTCATATAAGAAATAGATTACCATCAGTGTAATTACATTTTTGAATAAATTAATAATAATATAAATATCATTAATAAAACAATGTTTGTTAAAATTATTACTAGATTATTTTATTAAAGTATTTTTATTCATCCAATTAAAATTTTATTTTATATCATTTAATTATTCTTTAGTACCTTTAATGCTTTACTATTTTCTCTCGGATTACGTACTTTTTATAAACTGAGATTATAAAAAAAAAATTCCCTGAAAAATGTTCTAAAGTGCGTCAAATCAATAAATTTTTGAAATATTACAATCAAACCAATCTCAAGACTACCGAATAAAATTATCGACTTGTCAAGATTTCAAATGTATAACTTAAATAATTTTTTAAAACGTATTGCTAAAGAACAAAGTGAAAATAAGGAGTAAAAATTACTTCCTTATATTAAAAAATATCATTATAAAATCTAATTTATACAATTTATATTGGTTGCTTTTTGTCAGTAAAAACGCTCTCGTGGTAATATACTGTAAAACAATTAATGTAACAAGAGTATTTAACAAGGTAATAGTAATTTAACATTATTTGAATGATTTTTATAATTATAAATTCTAGCAACTATAAACAGATAAAAAATAAATAATAATTTACTTAAAATTAAATTTTAAAAAAATTATTTAATAGTTAAAAATAGTCACCATTTTTATCTTTCGTCAAAAAAAGGTTAAATTGATGATAACTGATCCAATTAGAATAAATTTAATATTTTAAATTAATTATTAAGGAAATGAATATAATAGCTTCCTTTATAAAAGAAATCATAAATTGTAAACACGAAACTGAGATGACATTTAAATCCTGAATTATATCCAGTCTTTCCATCTTACTAACTCGCTGTAATTTCATCTAATTTCGAACGTATCAGCGATTTGAAAATTTTAATACCATACAAGAGATTAATTAATTTAATTTTACCTCTCAACTGAATTAAAAATTAGACGTAAGTAATCAAATAATTAAATTTGGTCAGACGAGTAATAAATAAACGTTAAAAATGCAATAGATGTATGTCAAACAATTGTCTCTTTAAATTGCATCTTTGCTTCGTTCAAATATTTGTTTATGCTGATAAAGAATACTAATGATCTCCACTTGAAATTTTATAATCTATTACGAAAAGTTATTACATTGTTGTTCTAAACTGTAAATATTCATATTTATTCTCCTTTAGAAATATTTTTTTATTCCAGATGAAAAAATATTCTCCATAAATCTAGATATTAAATAAAAAAATGAATTTCTCTTTTACAGATTTGTAAATTTTAAGCCTTAGGGCAAACCATAAGTTGTATTATAGTAACAAAAATTATATTTATTTCCACGTCAGAGAAAGTAAAATGAATAAAATATTCCCTAATATTGAAAGATTTTAAACTTATGACAGATTTTTCTCATATTTCTGCTTAAAGAATAAGAATATAAGCTACTAAAATGTGAAATTTTTTCTGTTTTCATTATTGTATTTTGCAATTTCGATTATTTAATATAAACTACAGTATATATGTTAAATTGATATTTTGTTTCTAAATATTTTAGATTATTATTGTCATAAACACAAAATGTAATCAATTATGGGAATTGCTATTCTTAATGACTTGAAGAAAATTTTCAGTCGGAAGTTTTTCTAATAAATTTTTAAAATTATTAACTTGAATGCAATCAGGAAATTGTTTTAATGTTGCAATTTTATTGTTTAATAAATATTTTAAAACCGATTACTAATGGAGTTACTTGCTTTGCTGATTTAGATTATCAATCTAATTTGCTCAAGTTGATTGAATAATATCGCTTCTTTATCGCGTATCTTGTATATCAATTAATTATTTAAGTTCAGAATTAAAAAATTTGATAAAATATTGTTTTATTTTTAATTTCTCGTTATTATTAAATTGTAAAATAAAAGTAAGGTTTTGAAATGACATTTAACTTTTCAACAGAAATTACATATTTTGTGAAATATTACTACTTTAATTATCTTAACATTTAAGTTACATGGAATACACTTAGATACGAAAATCCCTTAATCGATAACTGCTCTTTTAAAGATAAAGGAATTATCATTGAGAAGAGATGGTTTAATTATATCTCTTGAGCTGTTTATGTTGTGATCTTGCATAAGGAAAGAAGATTAATGGAAGGAAGATAGCTGTCAGTGATCCCAAGATAGGTACTATTATCCATGTGATCTTAAGAGCACTTCTGACACTTGAGAGTCTGTTCGATATAGGTCTATGCAGTATATCTAGAAAACACGGTGCAAACCTCGTAATTCAAATCGAGTTTACCATTCCCAATGCGGTTTTTAATTTGAATATTCGTAATAAATTTCTCCTTAACTTTTATGAAGTGATTACTGAAATGTTCTTAGAAAGACTTCATAAAAGTTAATCTTTCTACTCCTTATCTCCATAAAATTTAGAGAGCAAATAGACTTTTTGAATTTGTAACTTTCGAATTAGAAGCAATTGTAATTTAACATTTAATAAGGAAACTTGAATAGCTATAATACAGAAGAATTTCTCGAGTAATTTCAAGGAGTTAAACAATTAGATCCAAAAGGGCGTTAACTCTCGTCTTGGAACAGTAACTTGTATCGAACGATCAAGGTCTTGTAACATGTTCATTGGCGTAGGTAACAGCACACTTATAGAGTAAACGGTGATGATGAAAACGAAAATTAATGAATAACTATGTCACTATGCAAATGATAATGGATTTATGTAAATTGGAATATCTTCTCCTTTTTGCATATTTACTGACGAATTTTTAGCGTACAGTATATGGAAAGATTAAATTCCTTTAATAGTTTTATTAAAAGTTCAAACCTGTGAATTCATTTTATAAGATTTTTTTAAAATAAATAAATAAACACATTTTAAAGTTGTTGATAATATATAGATATTGTTTATAAATTTATTTTAAAAATTAAGACTGAAATATATATAGAGAACTTTTTTAATGCAATGAAAATAAAGAAAAACTCATAACAATTGAAAGTTCATGTAAAATGGATGAAGAGCACTAAAAATTTTAATTTATTTTCTTAATTATTTTTAAGATTATTAAAGTGAATTAATTTTTATTTTTATCAAAAAGATATATTTGAATTTTCCTTCTTCTCTTATTTAATATTTATAAAACTCATTACCTATATTATAATACTTTAATGCCGCAAGCTCTTCCACTAAGACATGTTTGAAGAGCCATTTTCTTTACAGATAAATGGATAATTTTATTCATTCTTAAATTTGTATTTATTTCAAATACTTTAGTTTAATTATTCATTTGTTTGATTAGGTTATAAATAAGAATAAGTTTATATCATCTTATTTTAATTAAACAGAGTTCGATTACATCTTAAGTAATCTGAAGTAAAAAATGATTAATTATTATATATTGTATATTAATATAATTAAATATATTTATGACGCGAATATTTATAAATCATTGCTAATTTTATATTTAGAAAAGATTAAAAGCAGATTTAAACTAATATTTTCCTTTAGAATAAATTCTCTAATTATTTATTTTTAAAAACAAAAAATTTAGAAGTTGCCAATAACTTAATTTATATCATTTTTTAAATATAAATTTTCTCTATTAATTTTAAAAATATTAATAAATAAATAAATTAGTATCTTAGCAATTTTTTAACGTGTTTATAAATTTAGTGATTGAAATTTTGAGTATTTTGTGCTGCTTCGTTCTAAAGAATCGAATATTTAATCTATGTTTTAGCGATATCCTACGATTTATTTATTATATTTCCATAAATAGGACAAATATAATTATTTAAAAATTGATTATTATATAAAATTCTCGTTTTCTTTTACATTTCATATCTATTACATATAATTTTAATAAAGCTTATGGTTTGTCAAGCTTTCTAACTATTAAAATTACTTTATAAATCGAAAAAAATCGAATGTATAATTAATTAAAGAAACATAAAATAATTGTAAAAAATTTTTTTATTTAAAATAAAAAGAATATTTAATTATAACAAACGCTCAGAAGTTTTAAAATGAATTATATATCATAAATGAAAATAACAAATAAAAATTTGGAAAAAAAAACTGACCGAAACGCAAGATGTTTCAGAAGAGGAAAGTCAACAAAGATTTATTCCTTCCAAAAGTTAAAATTGGTGGATAAAATAGGAAATTTAATAATAAAAAATAAATAAATAAAGACAGAGAAATTTAGAGTTAGAATTAAATATATATGATAGAATTGTGTGAAAGAACGTGTAAAAACATTATGAAATTATGAAATAAAGACATTATGAAATATAAAACTATTAAATATATTTCAATAAATTAAAAATAGAAGATAGAATAAGATGAAATTTGAGAATATAAAAGTAAATAGCAGCTAAAGGAAGAAAGTATTTTATTACTAATAATATATATGTCTTTTATAGATAGAATAATTAGAAGAGCGAAAAAATTAAAAGAAAAAAGATTGGTATGATGGATGACCTTTATAGAAGACGTAATGATAAGGAAGAACAACTAAAATACAACAGATTTGAATATATGGAAGTGAAGATAGTAAAAGATGTTAGATTTAGAGAGGAAATGGAAACATCTGCAATATCAAAAATGAAAATCCAAAGAAGAAATAAGGTAGAAAGTTGAAAAAAGAAATGATAAAAGAGGTGAATGAATTCACAAAATATTTAGGTTGGCAAATAATTTAAATTTGTAGAAAAAAATTTCAAAGGCAAATTCTATTAAAATTTATGAAAAATTCTATTGAAATATTAATCATACAATATAAAATAAAAATTCATTATGTATACGACATATTATATTTCAGTATTAATGTATACAACGGAAACATGGACTATGACAATGACAGAATAGAACAGACTGTAGACAGCCAAGTATTATGAAAAATTCCAGAAGAGACAAAACGAAGAAAGAAAAAAAAAAAAGAAAAAAGAAAAAAAGAGGATTCGCGAATTAATGTGGAAGAAAAAGCACTAAAGAAAAAAACGGGGGAATTCAGGATAAAATCAGGATTAAATGGTACGAGCAATGTGAAGAGAATGCTGGGAGATAAAATCCCTAGACGGATGCTACAAGTGAGTCCGAGTGAAATGATCTAAAGGACACCCAAGGACGTCTTCTGGATGTGGAGAAAAACAAAGAAAAGAAAATAAGACACGGAGAAAGAGAAGAAAAGAGAAAAGAAAAAAATTAAGATTAAAATTATACGGGAAGAAAAATGGCAAAAAAACGTAATCAACTAGAATAGCAACTAGTTTGACTTTTAAATCAAAATGAATATAAAAGCATAAAAAAATTAAGAAATTTCACTTCCGAAATTATAATTTTATTTATATTTTGTTTCCTTAAATTCAATAATTTTTAAAATATTTATATGAAGTTAGTCACATACACTTGCAATAATGCTTATTACTTTATTCTTAATTAATCCTAAACTAAATCCTAAAGTCACATAAAAATCACAAGTTACTTTTATAAAGAATAATATTTTTCATTTGCATTTTACAATCGTAATTGTTAATAAGTAAAAATAAAATCTTGTTTATAAATTACTTTAATACCAAAAAAAAAATCATAGATTTATTCAATTTTAAATCTATTTTTCTATATTATCTATTATATTTATAAATTAATACCAATTATACTCACCGATTTGTAATCGTGTAGTTTCTTTTATGTTCATTTCTTTTAGATATACATCATTTGTTTATAAGTAAAAATTTCTCATAATATTTGTTTATTAAATATAACTTTATAAATATAACAGTAATTAATTTCTCAATTGATAGAATAATCAATATTCATTATATGTAAAATTCCGCAATATTAAGAAAGAATTAGAATGACTTAAATATTAATTGCTTTAAACTATTTTATTAATAATAAATAATTTTATTAAGCAGTTTAAAGATATTTTTAAAAAGTATATTTGTGTGTTTGTGTTTTACCTGGAACAGTATAAACCCAAGAGAGTTGCACGTAGTTTTTCTTAATGGCTTTTATGTGTAACAATAAAGTACACACAAGCCTACTTTTTTTTTTTTTTCTCTTTNAAAATATTTACTGTTAATTAAATATTTAATTTCATATAAAGATATTTAATAAATTATATATATATATATATATTTGATTATGTAATTATAAAATTATATGCTGTAAATCAGAAACTGCGTTAATCTATAGGAAATTTTGGGGTAGTTAATAGTCTAAAGATTTATAATATTCATATCATTAGTTTGATAATACAATTTAGAAAATAAATAGTTTTTCTTTCTAATTTTAAATAATCATTTATTCATAAAATTTTTCTCAATTCAATATATATCTTCTAATAATCATTTTCCATTTTTAGATAAGTAGTTAATGGTTAGTAAAACTCTTTAAACCTATTAATAATAACCCTCTATTATCTCGGATGGATATTATGGTTTCATTTAAGTCTAGCCAATTAATGGCTATTTTCCTGAAGGCATTGTTCTTTAACGATGTTACTTTTTTCTTTCTGAAAATAACATTGGTTTATGTCATATAGATTGATAATATCAAAAATTAGGCATTTTAATTATAAATCATTTGCTATATTTTTTAAAATGAATAGAATATCAAACTGTTTAAAGCGATTCATTATAACTTAATAGTAAATTAGAATATAATTTTATAAGATATTTAAGGAAATTAGTTATTACTTTTAAATTATCCTCAAAAAAAGCTTTTTAAATTATAATAGACCATTAAATAAATACTTAAATTTATGAAATACATTCCTCTCGTGACTTGTTAGATTTTTCGAATCGCTGGAATTACTTCTTCAATTATTACACTTGGCTAAATTATTTTTGGTGGAAATTGAGTTATATTCTTCACGTCCAGTGCATTTCAAAATGCTACATTCTCCGTGTTTATAAAAACTAATTTTCTTAAGATAATTGCCGTAGGAATCATAATTCATTATTATATAAGTACGTAGTATAGAAAACGTATATGCAAATTAGTACACATAGTTATTGATATCATAATTGTATTATATCACATTATACTATATTATACTAACTAGTTATTATGCATAGTAATGTATAATAACTAGTTAGTATATGCGCATTAATATAATAATAATGTATACATATATATATTATTTCTAATAATTCTGTCACCAAATAATCACAGATAAACATATTATTATATTATATTATTTCAAAATTATATATATATAGTCTCTATAAAAAGTGGTGTATATTTTACATAGATACACATTCATGTATTGATTTAGTAAAACTGACATTTTCATATCAACGTTTATTTCAGATAATGTTGAATAAATGTCTTCATTTCTATAAGATATAAAATTTATTGGGAATTCAGCAGATCTCATTAAAGCATAGACTAAATGAAATAGGTTTCCTGATTTCATTTTTATCATTTATATTTAATTTTGGTGTTTGATAATCAAGAAGTACTTCTAATAAAGATTTTCCAATTTAAACTTAATTGCATTATTAATTAAATAAATGATTTTGAAATAAAAGCAATTAAAACATGGTTGACTTTTATTCCTTATTGGTAATGTAATATTATTTGTAAGTTTTGATAATGAGATGAGTTTGTAACTGATTGTTTTATATTAACAGAAGTTAAAATTAAATAAATTCTGTTTTCGCCATCTTCTATTCATCGAATTGTCAAACCGAATCTATAAATTTTAGATTATAATACAATAAAATTGTATTTGTGTGCTTTTTGATATTTGTATCATACATGTGATGGCCAATTACATTTTAATCGACTATCACATATATCAAAAGATTGTTACATTGATTACAGCTCAATTATGCTTGGAACTGTTGTAAATACATAAAGTGTCATTTAATATCAATGATGTCAACCGACTGAAAGTTATTGCATTCCTAATTATATATTAAACCCTTTGAAAAGAAGTGGTCATCAATACATATTTTAATGTTATGATATTGTATAAGAGAAATAAAAATGTTAATCGGGGATAATAAAATTAAAAAATGATCTGGTGACTCTACGTCTCGTCAATTATATATCACATAACTATACAGTTTGACGGGTGTAAATCATAATTTTAAAATATATTTTATGAAACTTTAGCCTTTATTTCCATTATATGGAAGGTCAACATTCTTAAGATGATTGCTGTGATATTTAGTCTACACATAACATTAAATATAATTATTGTTTATTATTTCAATAAACCCGTACAAATAGTTGAATAATTTATATTTATTGATTTTAATTTACATGTATATAATTTGAGTTTATATGAGATATAAATCTTAATTCTATGTATATATATTATACTGTATATATTTGAAATATTCTATTACAATTTTGTTAAATAGATTAAATAAGATGTTAATTTAATTATTAACGAATGATGATAAAATATATATTTTGAGATTAAAAAATATTTAAAAAATAGATCTAAAAATTTGAAATTATATTAACATATAAATATATTAAATTAGATTAAGCGAATTATTCGTATGGTTTAATTTTTATTAANCTGTTAATTAAATATTTAATTTCATATAAAGATATTTAATAAATTATATATATATATATATATTTGATTATGTAATTATAAAATTATATGCTGTAAATCAGAAACTGCGTTAATCTATAGGAAATTTTGGGGTAGTTAATAGTCTAAAGATTTATAATATTCATATCATTAGTTTGATAATACAATTTAGAAAATAAATAGTTTTTCTTTCTAATTTTAAATAATCATTTATTCATAAAATTTTTCTCAATTCAATATATATCTTCTAATAATCATTTTCCATTTTTAGATAAGTAGTTAATGGTTAGTAAAACTCTTTAAACCTATTAATAATAACCCTCTATTATCTCGGATGGATATTATGGTTTCATTTAAGTCTAGCCAATTAATGGCTATTTTCCTGAAGGCATTGTTCTTTAACGATGTTACTTTTTTCTTTCTGAAAATAACATTGGTTTATGTCATATAGATTGATAATATCAAAAATTAGGCATTTTAATTATAAATCATTTGCTATATTTTTTAAAATGAATAGAATATCAAACTGTTTAAAGCGATTCATTATAACTTAATAGTAAATTAGAATATAATTTTATAAGATATTTAAGGAAATTAGTTATTACTTTTAAATTATCCTCAAAAAAAGCTTTTTAAATTATAATAGACCATTAAATAAATACTTAAATTTATGAAATACATTCCTAAGAACTTTTATTCCAACCTTTTTATTACTAGAATGTAGGAAAAATTTTAAATATTTTTATATTTTAAGTATAAAATTATTATGTATATAATAATACTTTGTCACATTAGAATAACACACAAAAATATAATTAATTCATATATATATATATATAGACTCAATTAGAAATAACAGTAAACCCAAGGATTGTTAATAATGCGATCAATTCGCTTCAGTTTAGTTACTGATTACTCTTGAATTGCTATGATTATATTAGCTCTTGGTAACCTATATAACATTAGAATGTCAGCTTAATTTTAACTAGCTGCCAACTGATTATTTCCTAACAAAGATTCATAATCTTTCAACCAGCTTTCGATTTCCTTATAAAAATTGATCGATTGGGTGCTTGGATTTCTACAAGAATAAACAACTCAATTTCTTCCTCGAACCTTTTTCGGATCCTAATAAATCATTTAGCCTAAATTAAAATGAATTCAGGTACTAGATAAAAATTTTAAACGTATCCAATGCTTTTACTGATACAGAACGGCACTTTTATATTTATAATAAATAAACGAATAACTTAAAATAGAGAGTTTCTACCTTATGCAATGTAATTTTAAAAAGTATAAACTTATGCTTTGGATAATATTTTAATTAAGCCAATTTTAAACACGGCAATAAACATTTATTCGCATTAATTTGGCACGTTGCATTATCTCTCAATATACTTTTAATTCTGTGTGATGTAAATTTACTATTCTTGACGAGTGTGACAAGCATTGAAATGCTTTCTCTAAAACGATCATTTTTAATTAGCTAAATGTAAAATAATGTACTTTTCTGCACCTATTAGCAAAAATATATTTCCTATAGATAATTATGTTGATTAATGAATCTTAACACAACTTTAGTCCGTCATTGGAACTAACAAGGGAACTGTCGGAGTGGCATCTAATAAATTTTAATAAAATTTAGTTAATAGTTACGTTAAAAGTATACAAACTCTATATTAAATTTGTAGTATTCACTAAAAGAGTTAATCAGAGTTATTAGCAATCAAATGTCGTACTATTTTATATGCGGATTTTTAAAAGTGAAAGGGTCGCGGAGGAAGACGGCGATATTACATTTAGAATAAATTCTGGAATTTTCGAAAATGGGAGAAGAATTAATAACATTTAGTTAATAATTATGTTAAAAGCATGCAATCTCTATATTAAATCTGTAGTACTTACTAAAAGTATTAATCAGGATTAATAACTATTAAATGTCGTACTATTTTATAGTAGTTTAATACGAATATGCAGATTTTTAGTAGTGAAAGGGTCGCGGAGGAAGGCGGCG
>NW_019384847.1:428313-435989 GCF_000671375.1 Centruroides sculpturatus
TCTACACTCTTGTCTATTCTTAATCTGTGGTGAAGACAGGATATTCCTATATATATATATATATATTTTTTTTTTTTGGTTAGTAATTTAGGGGATAAATGACGTATAGTCATTTATTCCCTAAAAAAAATAATGATATTTTGTTAGCGATACGCGGAATTTTTACGTTAATGGATGAATTATCATATAGGATAAAGCCTTTTGGGAAATCAATGAAAATATTAACAAAACGAAAATAACTTTCATTAGAATTTTCACGAGAATTTGATTATCTATTGAAATCCCCTGAAGCTTTTATAAAGATAAAAAACATTCATTTAATATTAAAAAAATTGTTAGAATAGAAACTTTTTCTTTGATTTTATTCTATGTAAACATAAATTTATTATCTGAGGACTGAATAATGATTAAGAGATGAACCGCATGGTTTGAAAGTTTTTGAAAGCAAAACGTCACATTTTAGTAAGAAATAATTAAATTTTCAGTTGATAAATTAAAATTTTCCAATGAGTTATTAATCATAAGAGAAAAAATTAAGTCAACTTAATAATTTTTGCTAGTAATATCAATCATATTCAGTCTTTGTGGAGACATCCTTATTTATCTTGAAATATTGTGAAATTTCCTTATCATTCATAACCTTTTTGGTGTTGCGGACGTTTTATGAGAACTATTCAAACTTCTAATATAATGACTCCATAAAAACATGCCTTAAGCATTCTTTGACAAATGGAAGAATTGTCCGAACCTTACAGCAACTAAAAATCATAATTACCGAACAAACGATCGTTTTTCAACTTATAAACTTTTCAATTTATTCATATCATTTTGTACTAATAAAGACATTTATTACAATTATTTTTTTAAAATAAATTTTCTCGAAAATGTATCAGATGCAACATATAAATTTTTTAAAATTTAAATTCTATAAAATTCAGAATTGAATTATTATCAAGATAATATTTAATTCTGTTTTACGACTACAGATGGAGCCATATATATTTGTATATTTTTAAACTTTTAATCTTATAAAAGCTTTTATTTTATTTATTTTTTAAGCCTATCGTAATAAACATATACATTTCTTTAATAACAAAATTAATTTATGTAATATATTTTTTTATATTTTAAATTCGATTTTTCCTTTTTCCTGTTTAACTATTGACTTAAATCCAGATTATAAACATTTATACACGACATAATTAATAACTGTAATAGGTTTTCTGCTTTAGGATTAATGAAAACAAGGAAAATGCACGGAATTCGTATAAGGCGTGAAGTATTTTGATATAGTGAATAAAAATCCTTCCTGCACATCAGCACTATACAGGTGAATGAATACTTCCGCTGTAGGAGATGCTTGTACTTGGCTACGGAAGTAAGTTTCTGTCAATATATATCATGGCTTACAATATGACAGGTAAGTCATGATTGACGATAAAGAAATTCCTGATGAATGGTCAGACAACGTGTTAGAACCCAACAAAGTTCAATATTATAAGCTGAACGCCTGAACACGATTGTTAAAATGGAATAATACATCAATAGTTATTTACAAAAGAATAAAAGAAATCCAAAAGATGTATATTCTATAAATTAGATTTGAAAAAAAATCACTAAAAGGAAATGGTTCTTTGAAAATCCAACTTTAAAATATATATAAACTTACAGTGTACTGGAGCTATATATATTCCTTCGTGTAGAATATTTTACTAAAAAAGAAGAGTTGCATCTTCCGTTTAAATTTAAAACCTTCATTTCATTTTCTTATCTAAAAGATATACAAGATGATTATATAATTATCAAGTAATTATGACGATAATTGTGGATAAAATTAATGTCATTTTGAAGGAACATTTGTCTGACTGTGGTTGAATGTAAATGTTATCTTAACAATGATAATCACTTATCGTTGGCTGAGTCAAGTTACAATTTACATTTGATGATGAGACAAATCACACGGAATGACGATGTTTGGAAATGAATTGTAAATATAGACTTATATACAGAAGATTATAAATTGTGAAAGTCATTAAAAAAGTTTCACTTAATTTTTAAAAATTTATCAGCTTTTATAGCTTCGAACTTTATTTAATAAAGTTTTACAATTTTCAAATTTAAAATTATTATTTAAAAAAAATAATTTTAAGTTTGAAAAATATTTTGTAAGTTATTAAAAAGTTTTTCAAAACAGAGTTTTTCGCAGAAAAATTCCTTTTATTACATTGGAAAATAGTTTTTATACCACCAGTTTAATAGATTGTGGTATATAAAATGGTTTAAAATTTCCTTTAATATTTTACTTGAAGCTCATATGAAATCAAATCTTTAAGATAAAAATTGATTTTTATATTTGGGATAATCGAATTGAGGCAATTTCATCAGCATTTGCAATGATGCATTCAGTGATTAGTTAGACTTGTCTGTTTCCCAAAGGAACTTGGATGTCTCACTTACTTTAATTAATGATCAAAATGAAAAAGATTATGGTCACATGACCAAAGTATTACTATATTAGAATCTTGAAATGATATACTTAAATGAATAGCATACCGGTTAAATGAGATTGTGTTAATATTCGTTCATCGTATGTATTAAGTACGGTTTAAGTTATGTTTTGATGATTTATGAGATTACTTTATAGTCTATTATTATGATTTAAATGAATAGTATGGAAGACATACAATATTGCAGGATAAAACCACAATTTTGGTAATAGCTTCGCTAAATGCTCACCCTACTGAATATTTTATCATCACCTGTTTATTATTAATATCATTTCCATTATAAAAAATAGAGGATTCTTTTTAAGAAATGATTAAAAAGCATTTATTTTTTATTCTGTTTAAACTGCATTATATGATTTTTCGAGATTCTTTTTTTTTCTTTTTTATTAAAGAGCGATCTAAAAAAATCTCTTCAAAGCGAGACATTTTGAAACATTATACAATATCTTAACAACTTTTCTGGTATTTTTTCCAACGATTTTTAATTTTTTATCGTTTTTATTTCTTTTCTCTTGATGTATTTTAAATATATATATTTATTTTAATTTATTATATTTGTATTCATTTTTTTTGTTTCTCACTGCCGATATTTTTAATCTAAATTTATATTTATTTATTTTTTTCTAAATCAAGTTTTTGAGAATATTCTTTTTTAAATGTAAAAATAAATAATGAATTTTCATAAAAATTTTTGAAGCCTTTTTAAATTTTATTTCTCTTTTCTTCAATTTTTAGGTCAAATTTTAGTTTAACGCTTTTTTTAGTGTAGCTTTTGTTTGTTCCAATCTTTTGAGATGAAATTTAAATTAATTTATTCAAAGTGTTGTCGAGTAAAGTCTTTAAAAATACATTTTTAAGATTTATTAAATGTATTAAAATTTAAATAGATGTAAAGAATAGTAAAATCCTTTTAATAAACAAACTTTCTCTTCTATTTGAAACATTTGGTTGGTTTCATGTGGCCATTACATGAAGCATCAACCAGGGGAGACTGCAATATTAACCTTCCTTCTAAAATAACAGTTCACAGACTGAAACACTTAACATCAAAACTATAGTGCTATTTAACATTATAGAAACAACTCTATATTTTACTGGATGCTGTTGAAGTAATGTCCCTATACTGATTAACGATATGAAAGGTGATAAAACTGTGATTCAATCTCTCTTAAACTAAGACATTCGTATCTTCTGGAAACGACATTAAATCCGTTACAGCTGATAAGACTAAAAGAAAGTTTCTTGAACTATTTCCACTTCATTTTACAATATTATCACGAATTTTCTGTAAACAATAATCTTTAATCAACATAGTAATTCATGCATATCAAAATTTCAAATTTTAATTATAACTTCAGATATGCGCATAAGATACAATTATTGTCACGATTCTGTTTAATTGTAACACGTTTCTAAATATCTGTCAACAACTATTGTGATAATAGCATAATTTTAAATGATATCAAATTGTATTTAAGATGATACAAATTATTAATTTTATAATTTAAAATAATTTATGCAAAATTGAACTTGTTGCTTCGTCATAAATAATTATTAGGATTTATTCTCTCGTCTTTCAAAGCTTTAATTTTGAAATTAAGTAACTTGAATAAAATTACAATGTTTAATGGAAATTAACTGTTACAACTAGCAATTTAATTCTTTTTTTTAAATGATATATTTATTTTTTTATAATTTAGCAATAGCTAACTCAATTAGAACTCCGAATTAATAAGAGAAAGTGTTTTATAACGAGATACTATGTTATAATAATTATTTTCAATGAAATATTTTATTTTTTGTTTAAAATCTCTTTGTATATATCGATTTCTTAACACTGAATACGATATTATGATTTATATGTTGTACATGTAAGGTTCAACATTTACTCGTCTACTATATCTCCTCCTTCAAAAGAATCTTTTTCAACAATATATGGTAAAATATCCCAAGAATCATTCTTCAAAAATGCATCACCAAAAACATAAATAGCTACACACACAACTTGCATTTACAATGTTTTATCATACATAGGATGATAATATTTTAAACTGGAATTTCGTTGGCTTGTATCTTTATTAACGCTATCGATAATGGATAAATCAGGAAAAAGATAATGGAGAAAATAAAAATAAAACACTTTTTCTTTATCTGAACAATCAACATTCTGCATTGCGATCCATTAAATTTATTTCAAGCAACTCTTCGAATCTAGAAGATATAGATTTAATTCGGAATGAAGCCAACAATCAATACTGGAAATTTTGTTTTTCATGACTTCAAATTACTCTGGAAAATCAAATTTAGTTTTAATCAATTTAACTTAAAGATAAAAGCTTTGTAAAAGACATGTGAATAGTCGAAGCCCGTTTAATATTTTTAAAGATAAATAAACAAAAGTATTAGTTATTAATTTAAATATTCAATTTTTCGAATAATAAAAAAATGTATATATATTTTTATTGTTTCTTTCTATTGATCTTAGAGAAAGTTGCGTGAGAATTCCGTTATCAATGTGTAGGATACAATTGGTTGTGTCACAGAGAGTTATCGACTTTCCATCTCTAGGGAGAAGGAGGTGCTGACATCGTTTTTACTTCTTATTCGAAAAACAATTAGGACCAAAGCAATCAATGACACCCTGAAAATACAAAAAGATTTCCTATATTTTGTGAAATTCATTCTGACATTCTAGAATAATTTTAATTTTGTTACGGTATTAATTGAACAATTCTGATTAAAATCGATACGCTTAATCCATGTTATTATAATTCGAGAATATAAGGAGAAGATCAGAAAGGAGATTTCTTATTATGAAATTAAAATGATTTTTCTTCTCTCCGAGGATTTCCTTAACGTCATTACAATCGATGTTAAAATAAAATGCATTGTTCTTCGGAAAACTAATTAATTTACAATTGTGACATCATGAAAATGTTGATCACATCGCTTGGACCTTTATAGAAAGCAAAGATTGATTAAAACCTCTTAAGAGCTATAAATTAATTTTCAAATCGAATGAAAAAATTACGTTCTTAACATTTAATAATAATAAACTCTTATAAATTAATTAAAAAAATTGAATTATAATAATATTCTGAACTACAGATGTTAAAAACAAAATTAAATTTCGAAACTCTTCGTTGCTTTTATTATTTTCTAAGAGAATTAACATTCAGCAAGGAAAAAAATATATATATAAAAAAATTAAAGTATATTTTCGAGTGATGCATAGAACACTAAAGTCATGATAACATGTCGATTTGCTATGACAGGTTAGTTAGAGCTGTCATTCCAAAATGTTGGAGTTAAGCCACATCAAATACGGCCAGGCAAAGAAATCATAAAAAATCACAGCTTCAACTAACAACGTCATAATCTAAAAACGGCAAATTCTATTGGAAAAACTCTTGTCAGGAAATCACTTGGGAGAGATTCAGTTTCGACAGCTCATAGGAGAGAACCAAAGGACAGGATCCCAGATAGAGTTAAAAAAGATGTCAATTTTAAATATTATCTCCTTCAAAAAAAACTTCATAAATTATTTAGATTGGAAAGAAATCTTATACAAGAAATTAAAATTTAAAAAGAATTTCTTCGTTAAAAGTTTTCATATAAAAATAACGAAATTCGATAAAGTTATATTAAGAAGCGCTTTTAAACTTTTATATTGTAACGATTATTTTATAATTTTCTATTTTATCTTATAATCTAATGCTTTAGTATAAGGATAAAATAACTGTTTTTAGTTATGTTATTATTAAAGTAATTGAGAATTAACTTGACTTGGACGCATCATTGATTTCTAAAATTCGAATCGGAGAAAATAAAAATATAATTTATTTCTCTGTACAATCTGTACTTCACTTGATTTATCAAGTGGAAAAGAACGATTTTTTAGAAATTTCATCCAGTGAATTCATAGATTTGATGATATCATTCAAGCACAAAGAACATTCCGTCTATTTCTGGATAGGTCTTTAATTCCAAAAGAAATGTAACGAGTTCTACTTTCTTTCTTTAAAGGGTCTATAATCTATCCGAAATAAATGACAACATCGGTTATATTCATTTAATTGGTTTAAAATCAATAATCAAAATTCATCATTTACAAAAGGCAACGGCATGGAAATCCCCCGAAGATCAATATAAACTGCAAAAAAAACCTACTAAAAACTCTCATAACAAAGTTATTTAGCTTGATACTAATTTAAATATCTCGGTTTATGTTTCATCTTTCAGCATTCTTTGCAAATTTAACATGCCCCAATACTTCATAATCAAGACAGACTTTAATGTCAATTATTTTGTTTACATTGAAAACAATATTTTAGTGTATACTCGGTCAGAAACTTGATTATCGAAATATATCTCGTAAGATTTATGTAGTTTCACGTCATGCATTTGCTAACAAGGTAACACAATATATTATGTTTATAAAAATAGACGAGATTACACGAAACAGGATATGGAGGTACATGTTAGATATTTAGTGATGACAGGAAATTTTAGGACATCAAGATTGAACAATAAACCTCGGGATATCCGGAAGCTTCTACCTCTTGTGCAAACTGGAATGGTGTCAGAAGTGGCTTTTTTATTTGGTAAGATACGGAAGAGAAGTTTTATTGACTTGATACTTATGCATGGCAACCTTCAACAGGCGATCTTTATGCCAAACTTATCCACGTGATTGGATAGTGAGCGAGATTATATTTCAGTGCCAATAAAATGGCGTTATTTAGTATAAATGTGAAAGAGTATGACCAAGATTTACGAGAAGAAAGAATTAATTCCGATTGTTTCGTTTTTTTCCCAAGCTTTATTGTTTAAAAATACAAAAAATCGAATTTAGTTCGAGTTGTATAAATGTTCATTCGTAATTTATTGTTACTGACAAATAATAATAATACGTAGTCTAATTTTGCTTTCACGAGTTGTAAATTTATCAGTATTTAAAACTAAAGAATTTATTCACAAGTCTTCAGGCTCTTAACTTACTTATCATAAATAAATAAATAAATAAAAATAGATAAAATGAAAATAAAAGATATTTTAAATTAAAGTTATGAAAAGCGTAAGGAATTAATTAGTAAAAAAAATTGGTATAAAGATTAATAAAATAAAAATTAAAAAAAATAATTTTAAAATTGAATGACGAAATATTTT